>NW_017257814.1:0-5523 GCF_001594055.1 Mycetomoellerius zeteki
AAAACTCTAAGCAGATCACATGCCATTCGTTAACCGTGTCTCTTGATTATTAAATGTTATATTTTTATTCTGACGTAATCTAACTTAATTTTTATACTTTCACCAATTTTTCAAACTATATTTTTAACGTACTGACTCTTAATTTGCCCTTTGTTATTGTTTTGTATTTAATTTTATAAAATACTTTTATAGAATGAAAATATAACGAATATATTCGGCTCATAACCGAATACTATATATCCGCAGAAATGTACCGAATAACCAATTATTCGACTAATATTAGGTATGATTTTAACAAAAACGATATGGTGGACATGCAATATTCTGATCACACCCCCGCATCATCGTATAGCGTGTGCTCATGTTACAGTATCTCAGAGTTTGCAAAATATGTAATGTTTTTATCTACGAACAGTTCATTGTGTTTTTTTACAACACGTTTGTAACGTTTTATTCATTAATTAAAAAGTTATCTATAAAAAAATGTTTGAAATATGTTAAAAACATTGATAAAGCACGTTTGAAACAATTGAAAACATGTTTGAAACATGACTTTTACAATTTTGCAAATTTGTCCACTTAGAATTACGGTATAGTTTAGACCATGTTCAAAAAAAGATCCTCAAAAATTTAAACCTTTAAAAATTCAAATGATTATCTAAAATAATATATTACCATGAAAAGTAACTGATATATTATTAATAAACGTGCCAGTTCAAAGTGAACATACATAAAGTGTATATTATCTAAATTTAATAATATATTACCATGAAAAGTAACTCGTATGTTATTCAAGGTGCAAATTCAAAACAAACATACATATAAGTAAAACAGATTACAATTTGATTCTAGAAAATACGTCGATATGTACGTTTTATTCTTAGTGCATAAAATATAAAAGTCGTTTATTGAGATTTGATTTGAAATTTATACTAGCCCATACGATGAAAAATAATTGCTTGTAATTCCAGAGTACCCATTTGTTAATGACTCGGAAAAAGAACATGGCGGCCTGCTCTCAAAAAACTTTGATGAGTTTTTCGGTGTTCATTTAGAAATAACGTCGAAGCTTTTACAGAGTAATTGTTACAACACTTGAAGTACAAAAAGTATTACATTAGGACCGTATTTTCAAAAATTTTATAACGAAGTAAATATACACTACGCAACAAAATTATCGTAACAAAATTTTTCATCGAAATTTTGCTATTTTTCAAATGCGCATAACTCGGTCAATTTTCATCGTATCAAGACGATTTTTTTTTATTTTGTAGGTAATTATCTGTAATTTAAGAAAAACTTGATGCCAAATTAGGTGCAAGTCGATGTCGCATCTCCATGTTTTGATAAAGCCCAAGCATTTTTTTTTCTTAAAAAATTTGATTGTTTGACGCGCTACCTGGATCGCCCTGATTTTTTTTCGAAAATACCACATAGGCCATTGTAAAATGCACTTTTCAACAAACAATTTGAAAAAAAATTCGATTGAAAATTAAAATTTGACCAGTGAGGACAGAGGAATTTTAGCTCCTATTGTTTTGATTGGTCAAATTTCAATCTTTCAATCTTCAATTTCAATCTTCAATGCGTAGTCTGATTTCGGCCTTATAGTGTCTCTACGGAACTAATATTCAATTGGCCGCTAGGTTGTCATGACATATATATCAGGCATATATAGGGTGTCTCTGATCACCCGCAATCGGGATGTACACACATCAATTACTTATTAATTAATAATTAATTTAATATTTAATTTATTAACCATGTTGCGGATCAATAAATTATTATGTTCGATAAATTCGGAATAAAACGCTTGATCTTGTAGTACATCCCGATTGTGGGTGATCAGAGATATCCTGTATATATACGTATACTACCTTGATCAAAAAGTTCCCGGAATTACCACTAGGTGATGTCAGTTGATTTGAGTTCTGTTTTTTTTTTTGTTAGGTTGCCACATCTATCATTGACATTTCCACCAAATTTTATCGCCATAGCTTGACATTTGTAAAAGTTACGCCGTCTTGAGAACATGTACCTCTGCACGTGTTTTCGTTTTTTTACAGTTTTAAAAATGGAGTTGAATTTGCAACAACGAGTTTGTATTAAATTTTTTGACCAAGAACGAAACGAATATCATCCAACAACCATCGAATTCACTCGATATGGCTCCCTGCGATTTTTTTCTGTTCGATCGAGTCAAAAAACCACTACTAAGAGTTAATGGAAAAATCGAAGACGGCTCTGATGGCTATACCGACAATAGAGTTCCAGAAATGTTTCGAGAACTGAATCAAGCGCTGACGTAAGTGCGTTGGAGTTGATGGGGAGTACTTTGAAGGGGACAATATCATTTTTGATGAATAAACTTGTATTTTGAATTTTCTGAATGAATTCCGGGAACTTTTTGATCAAGGTATTATTCGTAAAAAAATTTGATAGCCAAATTAAATAATGAATATTAATCTAATATGTATTATTTGTACAAATGATTTGATATCAACAACTGTGGCGCCAAGTTAAATTCTACTACAAAATAAAAAGTAAAACCTAAGTGATACTATCTTTATTATTTACTTAATCCAAATGGTATACTATCTTTAATTTTTATACAACGAAACCTAAGTATACGTATACTTATTGAAGAATCTTCCTATTCCAATCCAAATGGTTTAAATTCCTCTTAAATGAAATTATCATATCACAATTCATTCAAAAACATTTCCTCTTCCAAATAAAGTAGTGGTTATTTAATCACAATTCATTCAAAGATTTTCTCTACCAATTAAAGTAGTGGTTATTTAATTCTCCTTCAAAACATTATACATAACATCACAAAATTGCATTACCTTGTTCAATTTAAGTGTTACCACAAAAAATTAAAGAATTAACCGTATAAAATAAAAAAATTTAATTTAAATAGAAAAATTTTTCATGTACATACACTTGACGCTGCTAGATATTAGTTACAATGTTACCAATCGTGTAACTAAAAAGAAAATTTTCGACGCAGCTATCGGAACAGAATTCATATAGGCTGCGTTTGTTTATGCTGTTACTGCTGCAGATGTCGGGTGCATTCGTTTATGCAGTGGATAGCGCATCCACTGCTTTGTCATCTGCTAGTCACATGACCTAAATTGACCGAACAGACCTTTGCATGAATGACTGCTCGTATCGCATTGGTTCGTATCTACCAATAGAATTTTTTATGCTTATTACGCATCTTTAACCCTGGCTCTACAATAGGGTTTTAAGCCTTAAGCCATAAGAAATGGGCGAATCACAGTCGATTATTCCCCTCGGATTTAACTGTAATTGGTCAATTTCTTACAGCTTAAGTCTTAAAACACATATTGTAGAGCTGGACTAAATGATCTTAATAATGAATGACATATAGAAATCTGTAAATGTATGTATCTGTAATATATATGCCTGATATATATGCCATGACAATCTAGCGGCCAATTGAATATTAGTTCCGTAGAGACACTATAAGGCCGAAATCAGACTACGCATTGAAGATTGAAAGATTGAAATTTGATCAATCAAAACAATAGGAGCTAAAATTCCTCTGTCCTCACTGGTCAAATTTTAATTTTCAATCTTCAATCTCCATCTTCAATGCGTAGTCTGATTCCGGCCTAATAAGAGACTGGCATAGATGGGCTAATTTTTGATTGGCTGGATATGGAATGGCAGAAGCCAATCAAAAGTCATGCTGGTAATAAATAATAGTACAGCCCGAATTCTGATTGGTTTCTGCTTTCCTACTTTTTCTGCTTTTCCGTCCTAGTTGCGAACGCGTTCTATGACTTATCGTCCTGTGAACGCCATTTTCTATCCAACTAGAACTTATGCCAGTCTCTTATTATAGTGTCTCTAGTATCATGGCGACTGCAGCGCAGTTTGTCGTTCGTTTACGCAGTACTGCGAGCAGAGCATCCTGAGCAGAACTTCCAATATAGCTGCGCAGATGATATATAGTATTGTATATATATATATACATATATATCACGCTGAATCGCGAATCGCTGAATCAAGCCCAGAACACAATGCGAGGGAATAGCGATAGCGATAGGAATAATACGATTTCAATTCAGAAATCGGATACATCGGAATACACAATTTATGATAAGTTGAAACTACGTTATTCTTATCGCTATTGCTATTCCCTCGCATTGTGTCTTGGGCTTCACTGTGAACGTGAACATCCTGTTCTTCTTCTTCTTTGTTTATTGACTCTCACCTCCAAGTAGGTAGTAGGAGGATGATACGACCAGGTCACGTCTTAATGTGGAATAGTGCTGCATTGATTGTAAGTCGGCACTAAGGTAGGATACGTATACGGGCGTGCGCCGAGGTGGAGCAGAATACTCACACCGTAATTTTTCGCGACGGAGTGCCGAGCGGAGCAGACGCTCCGCTAGGATGGGGGAGGGAGGTGCAAAAGCAGGATTTGCGCCTACGCGGACATCGCGAGAAGACGCGAAATAGTGATACATATAAATCAAAAAAGATTATTACAAGATTTGCTAAAATTAAGAATTAAGCGACAAATACTTTCCGAGGGGTTAGAAATAGCTTACAAGAATTTAAAGTAGGGGTCCCCTTCGTCCGAGAAGCAATCGACTGCTCGCCGCAGAAAGAGGACTTTAGAGTAAGTATCCGGACAATTATATATAAAGTGAAAAATGTCTTGTTGGGGAAACCCGCATGCGCAAGAGAGATTATCGACCAAATTTTTGCGAAAAAGACTGGAATTAAGATTATAATAGTTTGAACGCAACCGATTGAGAGTAACGATTTTCTTCCTGGAAATCTTTTTTCGGAAGTACCAGGGTTTTGAGAATCTAGGGAAAATGTGCTCAAAAAAGAAGGTGCCCTTAACGTTAGAAGAGTTATCAAGATAACGGTAAAAATCGCTCTACATATCCTGATTGATTATGGCAAAAAGGTCCGAAAACGCAACTTTAAAGTTTGGTTCAGTGCCCCGTCGTATGGCTCTCTTGGCGAGGTTGTCAGCCTTTTCATTACCAACGATACCGTGATGAGAAGGGACCCAAATGAATTGCATCCTCATGCCAGCGTTCGCAGCCTCCTCCAAGCGCGCCCTTATTAGAGGAATAAGATAATTATTGGTGCGGTTACTGAAACCCCGAATAGCTTCCAGGGCGCTCTTAGAATCGGTGACGACTATGATGTAGGTCAGATGGAGATCAAGGGCAACAAGGATAGCATTATAAATTGCAAAAGCTTCAACGGAGAAAACTGAGGTGTAAGAGGAGAGCTTATACATGAGTTCAGCGTGGATTTGAGGGGAATAGACAGCGGCTCCGACGTAAGTGCTGTGATCGATTTTGGAACCGTCCGTATAAAATACCGTAGAGTCGGCGATCAGGACATGGAAAGTTAGTTTGAATATGAGGTGTGCAAATTATTTTGGGAGCTGGTTAAGGGTGTCGAGAGTAGCAGAGAAAAGAGAGTGATATGAAAGAGAGGAAAAGTTAGATTGGAAAGAGT
>NW_017257814.1:5644-12810 GCF_001594055.1 Mycetomoellerius zeteki
AGAGATCACATAACTCGTGTAATTTGGAGACAGCCGGATGGTCGGTGACAGAACTAATCTTCAAAAAATAGCGCGATGCAAGGAGACGAAATCTAAATCTGAGAGGAAGCTTGATGGTCTCAGCATATATCACGTTAAGAGGAGTAGAGATGCGATATCCGAAACATAAGCGCAGTGCTTGATTCTGGATGACCTGAAACGCCTTAAGACGACTACTCGCAATGAGATCAAAAATACGAGAAGCGTATTCAATCGAAGCATGCAGCATGGACCTGTAAACCGCGAGCAGCATATGGGGGTGAGCACCCCACCAGGTGCCGCGAAGAGTAGAAATAATTTGAAGGACGCTTATCCTTGATAATGATATAATTCATATGGGCCTTACCAGATAGTTTGGGATCGAGCAACACGCCGAGGAAACGGGCGGAAGAAGATGGAGAGATATAGTGATTATCATAAGAGATACGATAAGCATGCCACGAAGTAGATCTCTTGGTGGAGAAGATCATCATTTGCGTCTTATGCGGCGAGATTTCTAGTCCTCGAGATTGGAGGAACAACCCCAGGTTGTGAAGGGAAGTTTTCACGGAATGTAGGGATCTGTTTAAAAGTCTTAAGGGCCAGACTGCGGGCTTTAACCGCCTCCGTACACTCGGCGGTCCACCAAGGGGCCAGGGGGGACCCTCAAAGGTGTGTGCCTATGAAGGAAACAAGAACGATCCCGAGCAGAATGAGAAGGAGAGAAGATTTCGAAGCTTTTGGAAATCAGCTCAAAGGTGTTGTATTGAGTAGTAGGGTCGTCCGGATTGATGGATTCAATAATCTGAGAGATAGTGCAAGCGTTGTCAGAAAGATGTTGTTTAATCTCGGACCACTGAGAAGAAGTGAGATTGATTTTGTAAGAGAAAACATTAGCCAATTTGACCAAACAATTAATTCGGACCTCGACAGGGTGATGATCACTGCCAAAGAGATCAGAGAATACGCTAATCTCACACAAGAAGGCTATGCCAGGAGAGGCAATCGCTAAATCAATAATGGACGGGCTACGAGCAGAATGGGAAATAAAGGTCGGTGGGGACCAAGGATTAAGGATAATCAAGTTATTATCTTCGATGCCCTCACAGAGAACGCGTCCAGCGATATTTGCGTAAGAAGAACCCCATAAGAGGTGATGGGCATTAAAATCGCCTATGAGAATGGCTGGATCATTGGAACCAGCAAAGGAAGAGAGGTAATTAAACCCGTTAAGCTGGTTCTGCATTAGTCCATCGTAATGTCGCAAGCGTGACACAAGTGTTATGGTCCAATCAGAGTTGAGCTAGATTGATGTTGATTGAACCGCAACGCTTGCAACGCTGCGATGCGACTAATCAGCTTTACGTGACGTAGAAGTATTCGGGTGCCTATAGGCGCCGATAATGACAAGAGAGGCGTTGTTGAGAGAAATTCGAATAGCAAGAGCTTCCAAGGAGTGATCAAGGTGAGCAGTGAGATCCAAGATAGAGTAGATAATTGGATTTCGAATAAGTACAAGCATACCTCTCTTATCTGCAGTGTCCGCATCGGCGCGGATGCAGTCAAAACCTTGAATAAGGAAGTCGCGATCCCCCGTAACACAGGTCTCCACCAGGAAGACAATGTCAGAGGATTCGACTATCTTTTCAATCTCAGGTTTTTTACCAAGGGCATCCCGGCAGTTCCAACATAAGAGGCGTAAAGATCTAGAATCTGCCATAATATAAATGTGAAATATAGGAAGTATTTAGGAAAGATTAGTCTTAAAAATGGATTGTAAGGAATTACAGATGTTAATAAGTCCGGAACAGAATTGAGAGTTTCGAATCCGCGCTATCGCATGGTGTCAAATCGCCTGGCGACAGGGTGGCGCTTCATGGCAATGCAGGTGGCGTTGCGGGTCTCCCCTCTCTCTCTCTCTCTCTCTCTCTCTCTCTCTCTCTCTCTCTCTCTCTCTCGAGGGTTTAACCCCTCCTGGGCATTCTTCCTTCTTCTTTGTTGTTCTCTTGTGAACATGGCCGGCCAAGCTGTTTAGTTGCGCATTATTCTGAGTGTTTCTGAAAATAACGGGAGGTACCGTGCTTACGAGAGGCGGTGTCTCATAACGTCTTAGTGTCTCATAACGGGAGGTACCGTGCCTACGAGAGGCGGTGTCTCATAACGTCTCAGAAGTAACGGAAAGTCCCATGCCTACGAAAGGCGGTGTCTCAGAAGTGTAACGGAAAGTCCCGTGCCTACGAAAGGCGGTGTCTCAGAATTGACCTGATTGTTTTTTCGAAGGTGTCTTGTTCTGACATCTTCATTATTGTGTGGTATAGTTACTTGTATCATTGTATCATTATTAATAGATGGATAAATAATGCAGTAATTTCTTTTACTTGTGGTCTAATCTTTTCTTGGCCTTTCAGATTTTTTATTCTCGCGAGAGCGCGAACAGAGTAAATGAGGGATGAGGAGGGTCCCGATAGGGAGCGTCGGAAAGGAAAGGAGTAGAAAAGGGGAGAGAGATAGAAAGGATAGGGAAGGGAGCATTGTTAGAGTTGTGGGTGGGAGATGTCGATGTGTTGGATAATCGACCGTTAGGTGCGAGGAGTAGAGAATTGTGTAATTCTCGTAGGTCGTTTCTGGAAGATCTGGAGTGATGTTCCGAATGATTTTTTGTAGGGTTACGATGGGATTCATTATTTGGTTCACGAACCTTACCTTCGTGTTGAGGAGAAGAGTCGCTATGATAGGGGCGTTGGGGAGCAGATTGCACGGTTTCTGTATATGTACGGCCATAAGATGGTTTAAGATGGGCGAATTCCGGGAGATGTCCCAGAATATCCTGAGAATTGAGATCATGGTAGGATTGGGGAGCGCGAGGGGGGTGTATGAATTTGTGAAGAGAGGGGAATTCGTTGGAATAGGTAGGGTTCAAAGGGGGGAAGGAGGAGTTCGAGGCGATGCCGAATTTTGTGCGGACTTCAAAGTAAGACACATTTTCAGTGTCCGCATAAACATAAATTTGTTTTTGACGCATGTATACCGGACACTTAGGGGAAGAGGGGAAGTGCTCCCCCCCCACAATTGTAGCACAGAAGCGGCAACTGCAGACAGGGGCACTCTTCGGGATTTGGATGCTTGAAATGTCCACAACGAGTACACCTAGGCTTCCCCTTACAATCAGCACTTACATGTCCATATTGGAGGCAAGAAAAACACATAAAGACTCTAGGAAAGTAGGGTGAAACTGGGAAATTAACGTAGAGATAAGAAACAGAATGCGGAAGAAATTGGCCTCGAAATTTAATCATGATAGTTCGCGAGGGAGTAGAAACCGATACCCCATCTTTCTTTTCCCTAATATTAAGTCGCTTAGCAGTTACAATTTTATATGGTGAAACGAATTCTTTAAGAATGTCTTCTTCCGAGACGTCAAGAGAAACGTTTCTAATCACGCCGGTGCGCATGATTCGAAATGCCGGGATAGAGGCAACAAGACCGTTTTCTTTGAATAATGAGTGATCGAGAGCTCGGTTAGCGGTCAGTAATTTATTAAAAGTAACAGCTACTTTATTGCGTCCGGATGATTTGACGTCATTTCCGGCGATACGTGCCATAATGCGTGCTACAGTAATGGGACTAAGTCGAAAATTCTCGCCACCTCCGTTCGGGACGCGGTGCACAAATATAATGTAAGGGGGTCGATCCCCCTCCTCATAGGCAACACACTCCTCGCGCTGAGCACGATTGGTGATGGAGGGTCCCGCGGCCGAGGTTCTCCAAAGCGCGACTTCGGGCCGGGGCTCGACCATTGAAAGCCCGTCATCGTGAGGTCGTTTATTGGATGTAGATTTTTTGCCGCGCGCGAGGTCTCGCAAATCACAGGAGGGGACCCAACAGGAGGAGAGGCAGTCGGGGGGAGGTAGGACCCGTCACACCCTGAATGAAGCGATTCGTCCTCCGAATCGTCTATATAACACTAATGTCCATATAACGTTCGCACGAACAACGTTGTCGTGTGATAAGGAAAGTTCGGAATCCGATGTCGAAGCATGCTTAACAGGCGACCTTGAACGTGCACGACGAGGGAGCGGGGTGAACGACAGCTATGCTACTAGATTCAAGATCGTTCTTTTTCTTTTAATTTCTTTTTGTTTTTTTCTTAGATTTATTGGGTCCCTTACTCAAGTCCGACACCGTCGAGAAATCCGGCTTTTTAAAGAAAGCAAAGGATAGTGAGAGTACATCATCCTGTGCAGTCTTCGATTGCGTAGAATCAATCGGGCCTCCCGCATGTTCGAAGAAACTATTAAAATTTTCAAGAGATACAGAGCGACATGCGTCCGTGGCGGACCGCCGCCCGGATCAGGCGCTAAGGAGGACGCCCAAGCCTGCATGGCAGAGCCAGCAGGAAAATCAAGAAAAGAGCTCTAGAGTAAAAGTGGCGGTCAGATACTCACAAGAAACCCCTCGGAATAGTTTCGAGAGGAAAATAATACAAACCAAGGTTCGCAACAGGCACAAGAGGTCGGTCGAGGATCGCGCAGACACAAGAGGAACACAGAGGTCCGTACGAGTCGGCAGCTCACGAGCGAATGGTGAACATCCTGTGAATAACGCGTTTATATTGATTTTAACAGCCATATTGAATATTAATTCCGCATTTCCGGGTGTCATGTTACAGCGGCGGCGCCACTAACGGTGGTACAGTAGAGTGGGTATAAAGAGAGTGACGCCAATGCATATGCCTAATGCTGATTGGCTCCGCCATTTATAGCAAAACTTCCGGTTAATTGTCAGATTAGATAGTTGCAGAGTACAAACTCTGTAAAATAGCCATGGTAGGGTCGGAAAACCAAACAGGGGATTCACAATTGCCATTAGTAATCTTGCTGAAGAAGACATTAGATTAGGTTAAATATAAACATTATACTCACTTTATAAATGTTTTCTTGTTGCTATGTAATGAATAATATTAGACAAAATATGTTTTTAATCATTTTTATATAGACATTTTTTGGCGAGATGGTACTCTGTGCAGCAGTTGGTTGTAATAATACTAGCAAAAATAATACTTGCAAAAAATAATACTTGTAAAAAACTGTATCCAAAAATTATATGGGAAGTAAGACGATGGAAATGCATAATTATATTAAATAATTATATTATTGTATTACTGATATAGTATAGAATTTATATGCAGTATAGTTCATATGCAAATGTTATTTTCTTATGATAAATGTTAATTACATTCTAAAATTTTATAAATGTTACAACAAAATATTTATGTTAAAATAATCCAAATATTTAATAATATAATTTGTTTTTGAAATTGAATGTACTTTTAACATTGATTATATAACTTATTTCTTTTTTATTTGTGATATGCACTTGTGATATGCATTGATTATATAATAAAAAATTAATTTAATAAAATAAATTTTTATTAATACTTTGTATATAAAATCTTTTCTTTTTATTAATATTTTGTATAGAAAATCTTTTTTTTTATTTGATTTTTGAGTTATTTCAATCTTAACGTTACATTAACTGATTTAATATTGTGTTCATGCAACTTTAAATTAATTTTATAAGCCATTATCCTTAACTTAATTTTAAAAAATTAACTAACTCAACCCTGCTTTTATTGTTATTTTCTACGCAATAAATATGCATGCAACGTGCATAAACGAGATTCAAAAGAAAAAACTTATGTTTGAAATTGACGCTATATGATTAGTATTGCTATATATATATATATATTTGCTAGAAATGGCGACATCCGTCACTCTCATTATACCCACTCTATGATACAGTTCGCGCAATTAATGCCTTCCACCCCTGTTTTGACATTGCGCGTTACCTTCTCAGTTATTTTCACATCCATGGTTGTAGTCAGAAGAATTATCGATAATATGCGAGTTTCTCCAATCTCTAGTCTGGTTTGTCCATCGACGTCTAGAATGGACCGCTGATGACAATGGTGGGGGTAGAAAGACGATTAGAGTGAGAGGCAGGAATAATAAGATCGTTCTTTCTCTGTTTACTGAAGCCTGATTGGTTGTTGTTAATCCAACAGTAGTCCAACCTTTGACTATATAAGTATGGACCGCTAGTTGCCCCGTCCCACCACCCCTCTCGCCCATAAGGTTATGTATCCAACATGAAGTTGGCTTAAGCTCCGCCCCGTGTGGCAAACTGCGGGAAGTTTAAAAGGATATAAGAAGGATGTAAGAATTAGATGGGTCGTTGTTAATAAATAAATACCAAAATAAAAACAATAATTAATGAATATAATTTTCATTGGCCTACAAAAATTATCATCTTAGTATTGTTATGCCTTATGAATGTTTTATGTTGCATTTTAGTCTGTATATTTCCTTCGTAAAAAAATTTAATATCTAGGTATGCTGTTATAATAAATTTGATAATATCATATTTATGATTTTCTAAAATCTCGAAATCTTTTACGTGTTCATCAAAATTTTTAAAAAGATTATTAAATGACAGATTTTGTAAAACGTCATTGACTATTTTATAGTAAACGTTTCTATTTTTTAGTTTCTCTTCCAATTTATATAAATTATACATTTTTTCCGTGGTGGAAATAATAACAAAAGTATCTGCTCTTGGATACCTTAAAAACCCATAATATTTACAACCTTCTATATAACAATATAGCACCATTTTTACAACTATTATTTTTTTAAAGATTCTACGATTTTACTGGAGGAAGGCGAGAAAGCTTAAATTCCTGCTTTGTTGCTCCTAACTACCGCTTTGCCACACCGCGTCGCCACAGGTCTTGGCTACCAACGTGGTTTGGCGTTAGCGGTCCATACTTATATAGTCAAAGAGTCCAACAACCAATCAGGCTTCAGTAATCTGAGAAAGAACGATCTTATTATTCCTGCCTCTCACTCTAATCGTCATTCTACCCCCACCATTGCCATCAGCGATCCATTCTAGATGTCGATGGGTTTGTCCGACTACGGCCATGAACGGGAAAACAACCGAGAAGATAAACGCGATGTCTCACCAGTGGACATAATGTCATAGGCTGGGAAGGCATTAATTGCGCGAATCATATCAGCAGTTACGAGGCCCTGTCTCAAGATACTTATGCTGGATTCACACTGAATCCGATTTTCGTTGTACGACGC
>NW_017257814.1:12907-24527 GCF_001594055.1 Mycetomoellerius zeteki
TGAATCCAGCATTACGGACTGTCGCCAACTGTCACGGACCGGTTGTCGGTGGTTGTAGAATACATTTATTAATCATTATTCTAATTTAGAAAAAATTTTTCATATTTTTATACGTATCAAGATAAACACAATTGAAAAAGAATGACTGCTTTCGAAGGTATGACGTTTTTAACAAGTTACTTGTGTTGTAAGCTTTAGCTTGTGTAAAATGTCAGTTTAGTTATGTCAGTTTGTGTAACAATTGTTATATCATTTTGAATGAGATCTCTTTTATGCTTTTAGAAATGGGTGTTTTGCCGGAAATAGGAAAAGCAGTTGATGAAATGGAATGGACGTAAGTAAAGATGGACTATTTCGTAATGTAACTTAACGATTTGAGATGTCAGGTGTATTAGAGAAAAAAAGGAAATATCTTTAGTTTTAAATCAGCAATTAAAAAAGGGATACGAGCCATATGTAATATCAAAATCATTTAATACTAATAAAGAAAATAATGGAAAGACAATATAGTATTACGAACAAATGTTTCAACCTCGATCATTTTCAATGTACATAGAAAGTCTAAGATTTCAGTGAAAATACATATATATCAATCGCATTAAATTGCTCAATGTGTGCAGTCCAAAAATAAAAGCATCGTTTTATGAGGTAGAGTGAATACGTCTTATGATTTCATTTACAATCTTACAAATATTCAAATACAAACAATTGCGTTGCATTTAAAATTAATTATCAAGTAATTTTACTCGCGCATTTTTCTTATTGTCGGACTTACACCACTACGATAAATCAAGGTATATATATGTACGTAGCTTATTTGGCACTAAATTACTATAAAATTATACATACTTGATAATTAATTTTAAATGCAACGCAATTGTTTATATTTGAATATTTGTAAGATTGTAGATAAAATCATAAGACATATACACTATCTCATAAAATGATGCTTTTATTTTTGGACTGCACACATCGAGCGATTTAATGCGATTAACATATATGTATTTTCACTAAAGTCTTAGACTTTCTATGTACATTGAAAATGACCTGATCGAGGTTGAAACATTTGTTTGTAATACTATATTGTCTTTTCATTATTTTCTTTATTGGTATTAAATGATTTTGATATTACATATGGCTCGTATCCCTTTTTTAATTGCTGTGATTTATTCTGATTGAGCCTTTATTATTAGTTATCTTTAGTTTTAAATGAATATAAATTGCAGACTGCCAACAGATGTTCAAGCTGAAGCTATCCCATTGATTTTGGGTGGTGGCGATGTACTCATGGCTGCAGAAACTGGTAGTGGAAAAACTGGTGCTTTCTGCTTACCTATTTTACAAATAGTTTGGGAGACCCTTAAAGATTTGGAATCTGGGAAAGGAACTACTGGAGCTATAGTTCAACAACGTGTGTATTCGATTTTGGCAAAAGTATAAACTTGTAAAGTTGGTTGAAAAAATAGTAGAAATATTTTATTATCTTATAGCGACGCATTGGGGCCTGAGTCTGTTTGATAGAGGACGAGCTATGGCAGTAACGACGGATGGATTAAGATGTCAGAGTAGAGAACAAAAGGAATGGCATGGTTGCCGTGCAAATAAAGGAGTATTGGGAAGTGGCAAGTATTTTTTCGAAGCAACAGTCACTGACGAAGGTTTATGTCGAGTAGGCTGGTCCACATCTCAGGTATTTTCATAAATTATACAATTATTCTAAATTACTTTATTATGAGAAAGATTTATAGAGAGAAATGTTGTTCTTGGAATAGGCTGCCTTAGATTTAGGAACAGACAAATTTGGTTATGGATTTGGTGGTACAGGAAAGAAATCAAATGCAAAACAATTTGATAACTATGGAGAGGCCTTTGGAATGCACGATGTGATTGGATGTTTTCTAGATTTGATGAAAGGCGAAATAAAATTTACCAAAAATGGTATGGATTTGGGTATCGCGTTTACATTAAATGCGCAGCAAAAATCACAGACTTACTATCCAGCTGTTGTATTGAAAAACGCTGAGATGGCCTTCAATTTTGGAGCACAACCATTTAAGCATCCGCCTCCAAATGACTATGTGGCTGTATCTTCGGCTCCAAAAGAATTTGTCAAGTTCAATACTGTTAATAGCAATCAGAGTTCGTCTAATGAAAGCGGTAAACTAAAAAATAATGCGCCTCAAGCGATCATCATAGAGCCTTCTCGTGAATTAGCTGAACAAACTTACAATCAAATTCAGAAGGTGAATGAGAATTTGAATAAATCATCTGTTATATCAAGACTATACGTGATATTAATGAAGTAACCATTTCTCTCTCTCTCTCTCTCTCTCTCAGTTTAAGATACACTTAAAGGATCCAACGATCAGAGAGTTACTTGTCATCGGTGGAGTAAGCGTAAAAGAGCAGATTGCGGTTTTGAATTCTGGTGTGGATATAGTAGTTGGGACACCTGGACGATTAGAGGATCTCATACAAGGCGGTTATTTGTTGTTAACATATTGCAGGTAATTTATCATTTGACTGCAAAGAAATGTGACATTAGATCGGAGTAAATTAATTATATCGAGGTAAATTAATATTTCAAGATTCTTTGTGCTGGACGAAGCTGACGGACTATTAAAACAGGGTTACACCGAACTTATTGATCGTCTGCACAAACAAATCCCAAAAATTACGTCGGACGGCAAAAGATTGCAGATGATTGTGTGTTCAGCGACATTACATGCATTTGAAGTAAAAAAGATGGCTGTAAGTACCACGATGTATTTTATCATTCATACATAACATAAATTGTATAGTTGTGTGTGTATGTGTGTGTAAATAAACGAATATATAACATATATTCGAATTTTGAATAGGAACGTTTGATGCATTTTCCAACTTGGGTGGATCTAAAAGGCGAAGATGCGGTGCCTGAGACCGTACATCATGTCATAGTGATGGTAGATCCGCAGAAGGACAAATCATGGCGTAACTGCAGAAATTGCATAGAAACTGATGGCGTGCATGCAAGAGATGAGATGAATCGAACAAATGATATTGCCTGTTAGACACTTATCGTAATCGTTAGATAATAATTGTATTCTCGCGCGATAAAAATAATTGAGTGATGTTCAAATAATTACGCTCGTCCTATATAGGTACGTTGTCAGAGGGTGTAAAGATACTAAAGGGAGAATATTGCATTCGTGCTATCAAAGAACATAAAATGGATCGGGCATTGATATTCTGTAGAACGAAACTCGATTGCGATAATCTTGAAAGATACCTGAAAATATCTGGTGGACAACAGTTTTCGTGCGTGTGTTTACACGGAGACAGAAAGCCTGGAGAGCGTAAGGCTAATTTGGAGAAGTTTAAACGCAAGGAAGTAAAATTTTTGATCTGCACCGACGTGGCTGCTAGAGGATTGGACATCACTGGTTTACCTTTCAGTAAATAGTTATTCAGACGAAATTATCCCGAAATAAAAACACATTACGTTATTCATAAGTTATATGTTCTTTTTTTTTAGTAATAAACGTGACGCTGCCCGACGAGAAGTCTAATTATGTGCATCGTATTGGAAGAGTTGGTAGAGCTGAGAGAATGGGTCTGGCTATTTCTTTTGTCAGTAGCATTCCAGAAAAGGTATGGTATCACGGCGAATGGTGTCCTTCTCGCGGAAGAAACTGCAGCAACACCAATCTGACTGATCAAGGTGGCTGTTGCACATGGTACAATGAATCTCAAGTATGTATAGTCTACTTTCAATTCGAAACAAGACAATTCGTATTGTATATAAAACTTGTTTAATATGGATGAGTATTGATACTTCCACAGTACTTGGCAGATATTGAGGATCACTTGAATGTGACGATTCAACAAGTCGGTCTAGACATAAAAGTGCCAATGAACGAGTTTGATGGGAAAGTTACGTATGGCGAAAAGAGAATGACGATGGGTATGTAATATTATTTCTCGTTATGTTACAACAAACAATTACTAAACGTCTGCATATCTCACAGGTTCCTATTATAAAGATCATGTCCAGCAAATGGCTCCTGTTGTGGCCGAATTGGCCGCGCTGGAATCCAGAGCGCAGCTTGCGTTTTTCAACATGCATATGGCGGAGCGTTAAAGTGGAGAGTTACTCAAAAATATTTAATGACTGAAATTCTAATCGAGTCTTGCGATTCTAGTAAAATATGGAGTTTTATTCTAACCTTAGATATTAAAGAAAATTAATTAATGCTGTTACTTTTAATTTAACATCTATTTAAAAATCTATTTTATCTCGTATCATTGCTATTATTCTGTATCTTTCTGTACTTGTGTACATTTCTAAAACTTTTTTTGCACTTGTAAAGTCATGGCGCATTGCACAATAAAAATATAAATGTAAAACAATGAAATTGTTTCTCTGTCTTGTTTGATACATTAAAACGATGTGCGAGTGTGTGTGTGCGTGCATGCGTATGTATACATATAGTATCCTAAAATTCACGATTCAAAATAATACAAGAAAGTTTTTGAAAAATTAAATAAAAAAGTTATTTGTAAATTTTTATTTTGCGATATACATTTTCTGAAATATAACGGTTTAAATATGATCAATCATAGACTAGTAGTCACCTGTAAGTAGTGAGTGCTTACCAACAGTCACTAATTCTATTGCATGCGCAACTCATGAACAGGCGGTCGTCTAAATATAGTTTGTAATTGAACATATTTAAATTCTTATCTCAAAAATTGATGCTTAAAATTAAAATTTATAAATAACTTTTTTTACTCAATTTTCCGAGAACTTTCTTGCTAGAGTATTTTGAGTCGCAAATTTTGGGATATCCTATATATTATACCATAAAAATTGAACTTGACAACCAATTGCCACAAAATATACAATAAATATTTTCGTACCCCCCGTTATAGTCTTAATAATTATATTTTCATTTTACACATCGTTTTAATTATACGAATGTAGGATACATTGGCTCTTCTTTTTTGCTTTGTTATAATTTTGCATATACACACCCGCGCGCGCGTAAAAGTGAGTGTGTGTGTGTGTGTGTGTGTGTGTGTGTGTGTGTGTGTGTGTGTGTGTGTGTGTGTGTGTTCTTTTATATACTATATTTATAATATATAATATACACGCTTAGAATTTACTAAATGATTTCTGTTTAATTACACATAATAATTTATACACATAACTCTTATATATATTCTCGAAAGCAATGGTAAACGACTAAAGTTGTACAGTATACAAATCATACTGTTCTCTTCTCACCGCAACTCGGATACAGCGTTTTCGGTTCTTTTTTTTTCGTTTTTAATGTTAAGAGCCTGTCTTGCGCGCTATGAATATTTATCGTGTCCGCCTTTTCTTCACATACATAACGAACGAGAGACACGCGCATGTTTCTTTTTTACTTCTATAAAGATTCATTTTTCCCCTTCCTCTTTCTCTTTTGCGCAGTTTGTACAATGAATGTTAATTAAATCTTTATTTGCTAAATCAATTTATTAATCCATTAGTCTTAAGACTTTATGTAAACATTTCTTGTTCTTATCTCGCCTTGTATTCAGCAGACAGTCATCACAGAATGAGAATGAAATATTTTCTCGTAATCTAATAACACGTTTAACACAATTATGCACGTAGCCCCATATACACCGTCTGAAATACACACAATGCACACCATTCAAACCACGCCATTGATTTAATGAATTGCATATATATATATTTATATAATATATTTATATGTGTA
Source organism: Mycetomoellerius zeteki (assembly GCF_001594055.1). Classification (NCBI taxonomy): domain Eukaryota; kingdom Metazoa; phylum Arthropoda; class Insecta; order Hymenoptera; family Formicidae; genus Mycetomoellerius; species Mycetomoellerius zeteki. The sequence goes on from NW_017257814.1 coordinate 18,658, forward strand.
TATATATATATCTATATGTATATATATATGTTTATTTTATATTCTACTTGTGTTCGTTCCACGATTCACATTTGAATGGCACCATCAGACATACAACGATATACATGCACGCTAAGTGCCTTTAACCATATGTTTGATCGTTTGCGTACTTTTACGGCAGCATAATATTTTTTTTCCACCTGTATTAATTGCATTGTACGCGAGGTACTATTGATTCACCTCGTCTGCTCCTCCCTCTCTCTCTCTCTCTCTCTCTCTCTCTCTCTCTCTCTCTCTCTCTCTCTCTCTCTCTCTCTCTATACAATGTAACTTTTCTCGATGGAATTACAAACTATAGTGGTGAGAGCACAAAGTTGATGGAAATCGTGGCACGAACAATATGAATTTGATTTCCTAACGAATTTCACGAGTTCGCCAGTCACTCACATCGTGTTTGCTCTTACTCGACTTATGTCGATTCAGTCGCTTCTAAATTAGTATAGCACTTATTAAATGTCTATCGAAGAGATACCTTCACGCTTTCGCCTCCTTTGCACCAATAGTAATGTGATAATAATAATCTATCTTTAAGTCTTTAGCTAGACATCTTTCTAAGAGACACGCAATAACGAATAATTTAATCATTTAATGATACGAGAAAACGGGGCACGAGGAGACATAGTTATATTGACGAGTTTGGTAATTTTCTTTCTTTTTTTTTGTTTCTTTTCTTTTCCATTTCCCTCTCACATTCACGCGCAATAATAATTACGTGATCCATCGTTTTTTTTAATAGTTGGATTTAGATTAAAAGTGATTATCTTTACGGAACGACGTTGTATTTATCAGCCTCTCCCGATACTGATACTTTACTTTAATCGCGTCTTATAATTTACTGGATATATTTTCTTTTTTAGGTAAGATCAATAAACCCCATCTCTCTCTCTCTCTCTCTCTCTCTCTCTCTGTCTTTCTCTCCATTATTTAATGTCTCTCTTATAATATATACCATTGAACGCGCGCGATGACGTATGTATATTTAACGGCGATAATTTACGCTTTATAAAAATGTGGAGCCCAGCGAACCGCTATCGAAGACTAGAAAAAGTCAAATTCCAAATAGCATTGACGATCGTTTACCACACATATCCTTATAGAAATGACACCATTTCGATTAATTACTTAATTTCTAGAATAGATAACGCGCTCGAGGCACAAGTAGCTTCTTTCTCTTGCTTTAAATTTTCTTTAAAACGGCGGAACGATCTCGCATAAAAAAAAATCATGCGTTTAACGATAGGAAGAAAGAAAATAACATGCTGCATACGTATTTTTTGATATTTCATATATCTACGTAAAAATTAGATTTAACTTTACCTTCATTTTAACTATTATTTTAAATAAAAAATTAATGCTAACGGTGACAAGAATATGAGATACGTAAGATCGTTCCGCGTTTCTAATTTACCTAGGAAAAGAATTGAATTTTTTCGACAAATAACGAAGAATAAACGAAACGCCTTGCGTGTGAGAAAAACTATAGAAAAACTATAGAAAGGCACGATCCACTATGGAACCATGGTGGAACCATGATATAGATACAAGATATAATGGAACATTTCCTTTCCTCTCCGTGAATGGAAGAGCGATAAGATAGTGTACTGGCCCAGCTCCGAAAGATTACGCCACATTTGGACGATTTCATCGAGATATCGATTAGAACCGAAATAAATTCGCATCTTCCATGGAAACGTTCGCTCGTTCCATATATTTCGGTAAGCTGCCAAATTCTATACATATATATATGCGCATCGCTTTCAATATTTTTAAAATTTTAATAAATATAACGAATATATATATATGTATATACATCGCATATCGGACTAAACAATAACACCGCCGAATATACAATCTCTGTTTCTGATCCCGTCGATGAAACCATCCAAGAAGAAAGTATATCTGACATTATATTCTGCAAATCGCTGTTTAAAACTAATTATCGAATACAGTTTATTCGTGACAAATGGTAACGTGGAATCGCAAGCGTATACTGTATATAATTTTATTTATCTCACGTGTATGCATTCACTTTAAACATTCTTAACAGAGTGAAAGGCGCACTAGTGTTTGCCGTAAAATTAGATTTTTGGTTTTCTTTTTCTCGAAAAGTCGGAAAGAAATTCTCTCTCTCTCTCTCTCTCTCTCTCTCTCTCTCTCTCTCAAGATTAAAACATGCTATTATATATATGTATATATAAAACTAGGATATAAAATTCCACGATAAATCTCTTATAAAAGCAAAGTCGCGCTCGTGCTGTATAGATCATGATTTCATCGCGCTTATGTAAACTTTCGAGATTTTGTGCATAATTTTTGACCCGATTCTGCAAATCTCGTCAACACTAGAGTTACGAAGAACCCGCTCAAGCTGCTACTTTCAGTAGGTCAGCTCCTAATAATGACCCGATCACGACAGTCGCCCACTATGCTGACAATAATAATGTTACAACGATATACGCTTTTAATAAAATTTGAAAATATGATTTTTTTATCGAATAGCAGCGTAACGATCATGATATTCTCGTTTGTAATCTAATCTTAATCGTGGCATTCAGCTGCCGCGTATGGTAAACGTTTCATACGCTCTTATTGGAAATGCATAACATTCATGAATTCCGAAGCTAATACACTGAAAAAAAAGATTGGCTGCTGCAGCAAATTAGATGGTAAAATATGGCATAGCATTTTTAATTGGTTGCAGCAGTCAATTTTTGGTTGTGTTAGTCTATCGAAATCCTATACTGACATTGCATTGGATAATCATCTACTTTTAACTGTTTTCTACTGTCAACATTTCTACTATGCAGGCTGAGAGAATCGCATTGCTAACTCGGATTAGTAATCTCTGATGGTTAATGCAATTCTTTAAAGAGAAGAAAAAACATTGTTTCAATTCTGATATTTCAGACATATTTTTAAAGTCTTACGTTGTTTCGCTATTAACTTGTTCTTCCTTTTCTTCTTCTTCTTCTTCTTCTTCTTCTTCCTTATTAGAAGGAAACAAACTAAAATAGCTGGATTAGTGCAACTGAGCCGCGGATCGCGAAATTATGATGATTACCGTAATAGTTAATTATAGCTCCTTGTTAACAATTACTTTGGGTCTCCTTGTATTCTCATTTACGTTACGCTAATTTGAATTTCACACGTCTCTATTTTCACTTTCGTTATTTAAGGCTATACATAATCGGCAACGTGGTCCACACAAAGAATATTGCTAAGGACGAAACAATAATGTGCTTCGCAGACAACACGTGCTGCATTTATTATTTTCTTTTTTCTTTATCGCTTTCGACAATTGGCGTTTATATCGCGTAACATCGCGCATCGTATTGTTTCCTTGTACGCTAGCTGCGTATCTCAGATAGTGCTACCTATATTTAGGCAACTTTTGGGTCCGAAAATTTGGCTGTTAAACTATAGTAATCCGTTAATTAACATTTTTGTAAAAAAAAAAAGTAAATCATCCTACTCGAAAGTGTTCGTGTTTCTAATTGTAAGAACGGTGAGTCAAAAAGTCCTGAACTTAATTTCTATTCATTTTCCAGTAAGAAATGGGAATTTGAACTAGAAAGAAAATGAATTCGGTTTGTGAATTGTTTAGAATAAGTAGTTATTTTTGGTACTACATTAAAATTCATTCGATCAATGAAGATTAATAGTATTCAGTATGGTTTGCTCCATATTAATAGTTTCAGTTTTTAATATAAAATTCTTGTGTTTATAAAAAAAATGCAAACAGTTTCAATGTGTTTGTATTTTTCCTTTTCAGCTTTTCAATTATAAAAAGAATCTCTGATAGATTGATTCATTCAGTTATGTAAATACAAAGAAAAAGTTGAGATTTATACTTGGGGTTATATATTAATTATTTATCTTTAAGTAATTTAATGAAAAAAAAATTTTTTGGATTCTAATTTACATCCATCTATTTTAACTTGATAGGATATCATTTACATTAGTTTCTCGAATGACAGATTCTTCGACCAATCTATGTTCATAAAATCAATATTTTCAGAAATATTGAATACATGACGGCTCTTTACAGTGGAACATAAAATCATAACAAGATCGAGATATAATATCAAATAGAAATCATTTCATGAAAAGTCATAATGACTTCTACTTGATATCATCTTATTGTGATTTCATATTTTGGATACAAGTCGGCTATCTTTAGAAACACTTTAATTAAAATCCATCATATTTTATTATTTAAAATTCCTACTAATACTTACAATAATAATACTTACAAGGGAACGGTCAGAACTGTCCCTCACCGATTTTGATGAGCTTTGAATATGTTGTAGATCAAAAAATATTTGATCCATATTTTTTTATAGCGGCTTATCTCGAGGTTTAGGGGGTGAAACACCCCCTTGAAAAAATAGATTTTTTCGTTTTCAGCAAATATCTTCGAAACTATGCCGCGTATAAAAAAATGGTTTATACAATAGTTTTACAATATTTTATGCTGTATATAAGTGTATTCATTTTTTTTTAAAATCAAATTTTTCAATTAATCCCCACCCCCATTTATTAGGGTTGCAAAATTTAAAAAAATTAAAGATAAGTTTCGAAGATATTTGCTGAAAACGAAAAAATCTATTTTTTCAAGGGGGTGTTTCACCCCCTAAACCTCGAGATAAGCCGCTATAAAAAAATATGGGTCGAATATTTTTTAATGCTCTACAACATATCCAAAGCGCATCAAAATCAGTGAGGGACAATTCTGACCGTTCCCTTGTTAGTATCTTCTAATAATTGTATTAGCAGTGTAAAAAGATTATTTAAAAAGACCCAGAAAATGTAATGATTGTCGCTCAGAGATAGCGATTTTGTTGCCCCTTTGAGGTATGCAGCTAGCATATACGACACTCATTATCGGCTAAAATTACATTCACGATCGCCATAAGACAATCGTTGCTGTATTTCGCGTTCGATTGTCATCGACTCAATGCGGTTTTCCATGTGGTCGCTCATAGCATATCCGTAATTCAGATTATGAGACTCGCAATTTTGAACGGGTCCGCCGAAATCGTAAGATCATCATAACGCTTTCCCTCGATAACACAGGTATTGTCATTTATAAAAATAATAATAAATCTACGCAAATTACGATATATTTCACATATAGTATATGCATGTCCGTTCCTTTATACGTATGATAAAAGAAAAGAAAACTTGTGCGATTTCGGCGTCTATGTATATATGATACACACACACGCACGCACGCACGCACGCACACACACATACATGTATACATATATAGTCGCGGCCACGTAAATCAGTTATTTATTCGGCACATCGCATCATCCACCGCTTTTACATACATGCATACATACAAATAAACGATGTATCACACACACTCATGATTTTTTTCTTTTCATTATTTGTGAATAATAGCAACATTGTCCTTGCTTGTCGCGTACCTACACGTACTCACAATACACACAAAACGCACATACATACGTATATACTGTTCTGGCCATTAAGCGTAGACAATAAAAATTCATCATTACGTGGCTTCGATTTATCTCCTGCTCGCGCGCTTATTTCCGTTCGACGTCGCTACGTAAACCTCTCGAAATCAGAAAAGAAGGGCATACCCTTCTTTTAGAAGGAGCAAGGCTTCTTCTCTTTTATGGAAAAAGGGAGGAAAAGAGGAAGGGGGAAAAAAGATAGGCATGAATATGCTAATTACTCGTTATATTCACCTCCATTTGACTTTGTGCCGGATGTGAACATTTCAGTTTCACGAAAGTTTGATAAATAATACTTAATCGCAAAGAGATGCTTCCCTCTTTTTCGGATTCTCTCTCTCTCTTCCG
>NW_017257814.1:24580-38746 GCF_001594055.1 Mycetomoellerius zeteki
TTAGAAACCATGGCTTGTGTCTGTAGTTATACACACTAATATGTATACGACAGATGCAAATGTACATTAAGACGAGTATTTATTTCATTTCTTCGTCAAATATTGCGGAATCAGTGATTTTTATTCTCTCCCATCATTATAAAGACACCCTAGAAAAATAATTTATCTCGTTGCTTAAGTAAAATGAAATAAGACATGACGCAAAGCGCAAAGAGAAGTTTTGTTTCGCGATGATTACGGTCGACACTTTTTGGTATCATGTACTCATTTGTACGTCGATATTGTATGTTAAGTTACAGTGGCGGCGTTCGGAAATGTCACTCGGATGCCTCCGATGCCTCGGATTCATCATCTGTCCTTGTTTAATATTAAATGTTAAACAAGGATAGATGATGAATCCGAAGCATCGGGGGGGAGGCATCCGAGCGACGTTTTCGAACGCAGCCAATTACGTAGTTGTAGACACATCGATAGATGATAGACACCTGTTATGTAATGTCCCGAGATTCCTATATTTTTGTCGAGTTATGATGAAAAGTATAAGAGAATCGCGCGAGAGGTATTAATTTAGTAGGTTGAGGACCTACAGTGCTAATGTCAGTGAATAAAATATAGCGAGATAAAAAAGAGGATAAAGAATTGCGCAGGCATTTATATAAAAAAAAAGAATTGACCAAGATTCCTTAAATATTAAAAACAAACTGAAACGTCATTTCAATTGTATGATTCTGCATCACTGCAACAGGCTGAACTATAAAAATTACAAAGACAGGGTTTAACAAATATAATTAATAAAGAAAGACAGAAATAACAATCGAGCGTATTACAATGTGCTGCACAAACTTTCGGAATCCCGCTCATTTCGTATTTTTTAACTTTATACGCTTCGATTAAATTCCTGTCATTTATGTAATAATCACGATAAATCGATAATTAATCGGTAATTAATCCTTTGTTTTCAAAATGCGAAAGACTTTTTTAGACTATTGAAAATAAGATAGAGATGCATTGCGATTATAAACTGTCTATCAAAATTTGTTATTACCATATTAGTCGCTATAAAATATGGCATGAATTAAAAAAAAAATCACGAGAAAAATTCTAATCAATTTAAATTAAAATTTTATTGTAAATGTCTCGATTCTTGCTAGACGATTGTATCAATACATAGCTAAAAATTTAATTACCGACAAGTAACAACTCGTGTAAAGTGTATATGCGAGCGTGTTGTGCGCAATTTTACAGGATTCTGTTTCAATCTCTCACAGAATCTTATATGAGCGACGATGAAATATACGACGATGTGTATGTACAACGTATGATGTGTATGGAGAACGTATCAGCGACATTATATGCGCATACGCACATGCATCAACTTTTTTAACAACTTGATACGCAAGCACACAATGATATACGCACATAGACTAAGGATTCCTAATTCTTCTAGAACAAGAATGAAGTCGATAATTGACAATGTAAAAAGACTTATTCGTCGAAATTTTCTTTTTCTTTCCAATATATCGTTATATTATCCGAGCTAGTAAGATTACATTATTTGTTAATATTACTTATTTCTTCGCGTTATGCTATTTTCTTTTCATCAACATAATAATCCAATCTTCTCCTGATCATGTCAAATTTTCAGACTTAGTACACATCTCTCATCGAAAATATATGTATATATGTATATAGTTTCTTTTTATAAAATTATTATATACAATTAATATTATAAATTTGTGATTATATAATTTATTTTTAAATATTGTAGCGAAAAGATATTTGATTTCCGTATTTCAATAGGAAAGTGATTGAAATAGCTGCTAATTAACTGCCTTGAAATTGCGTTGCTTGATCTATGTACATACGTCATTAGCGCGCAAGCATTTCGTTAATTTTCGACTAAAGTATAATGACAATCGAAGGAAAGTTGGTGAACGACTTGCTATATACGGGGCGTTCAAGTAGCGACGACGAGGAAGGTGGTACGCAATTATAGCAGCGATGTACAAGCAACAAGATCTTTTCGCAGAATCATAAAAACGATCTACCATGATCAGACTGTTGGATCAAGAGCATAAAAATTTATACACGTTACCACGTATCATCGGAGCGCCAGAATTTCTCAGAAAGCGAGATGCGAATTTCAGGGCAAAAGGAAAACGATTACTTTTACACAAATCTCGAAACGCCGTGCACGTGCAACGTATCGCGAAATTATATTATACTTGCGTGCATAGTAACGAAGAACTTGAACGTGGCACATTTCTTACATTCGCGCGTATGGGCTAGGATATATACAGACGATTGCTGCTGTGGATAGCGCGCGTGCCTAAGTACAGAGAAATTAAAAAAATAATTCGATTTACGGCATACACACACACACACACACACATGCGCGCGCGCGCGCGCGCGCACGCGCGCGTGTGTCAGTGAAAAAAGGGGAATCCATATCCGTGAGAGATCTCGATCGTAAGAAACGTACGTTAAAACGATGAGAATCCGTGGACGGTCACCCTGTACATATACTCGATACATAGTTATATAATTAAAACGCTCTTCGAAATACTGTAAAATCTCACAAAATACTCTTCTCGTAAAAAGGGCGCTGCTGAGACTCCTATAGGTCGGGCCAATGTAATAATAAGAATCGAGATTCGGAAGTGTCGAAAGCTCAACGAAAGAAAACGAAAGAGACGTGAAGATTCTATGCGAGATGTACGGAGGGGAGCGAGGCAAAAGTATAGCGGAGATTCGGAAACGAGTATAAGGATCGAAGAGAGTCAAAAAACGATAAAAGTTCCTTTTTCTTTTTTTTCTTTTTTTTCCTTTTTACCGAAAAGGTTCGCCTAAGTCTTAGGAAACGTCCTTAACTCTAATCCGAACGATAATTCACTTGAAGAGTGTGTTGAACGAGGAGGATCATCTCTCGAAATCACATCCGACGACGACGTTGGCCCACGCTTATGACAGGATTCGCGCGAAGCGTTCCGCCACGAAGCGGAATCACATGCGAGAGGAATAAAATTAACGAGGTAATGGTTCACAGTACGTACGATCGAACGCACGGCGAGAGAGAGTTTCGTTCCCAATCCCGCCATCATCGTCCGGATGGACGACGACGAGTGTTCAGCATACTCTTTCTTTCTGAAAAGAGAGTCGAGTGATCGCGAGTCGCGAGAATAAATACGCTACGCCACGCCCGCTCGTTTGTTTTCGTTCTCAACTCACTGACCAACGACTGACGGTGGTAGGTCACGGTGCGGGGCCGACGTGTCGATGCGCGGACGTCTCGCGTCCTGCCTTGCTCGCTCGCGGTTTGGTTTGGCGCGAAATTAAATTCGCGCGAGGGAGAAGGAACTCGCTTCAGACAGATCTCACAGCGCGCAGCGCCAGGTGTTGCTACGTTGCTTACGGTGTATAATGTGTATCGCTATATACCGACTCTCGTCGACGAGGAGAAGAGTCACCCTCAAGGTCCGCTGGCGCGCACTCGATGAACGCGCGGTACTACTATAGTGTCCTTCGGACTATACACGTTTATCGGTTTTTCGATTTGTCGGTTTTGGACTGGCGAGGAAGCCCTACGCGTTACCTGAATATACCCAGGTATATGAGGTATATGGAACTCGAACGAGTCCTCCTCGCGAGGCCATAGTTGATGGCACAGCTCGCTCTCGCTCATTCACACTTCGCACTGGCTGCAGCAGCGACTCAGGGTGCAGCACGAGCGTGACCAAAGGTCAGGTTAACGAATAATGACAGAAGACGTCGGCAGGAACGAAGTCACAAGAGCTCGTATTGGCGCAGATGCATCCGCTGGATGATGTCTCGACAATCGTTGAACACTCTCTTGATGTTCTCCGTGTCGACGGCGCACGTAAAGTGTGGGTAACAATAGTGCTTGCCGTCGCCGCTCGCCGTACTTATGCGCTAGACAAACAAGCAACAACGTCACAAAACACACATGTGTTACGTGGATTACGTGCTCACTATACTTACGAGAAACTCATCTCTTATAAAGTACTTGGCCCTTATGACATCAGGTATTTCCGAGGGATCCGCAGCCATCCCGGGCTCGACTGGTGTTTGGTAGCGTGCGAATTCCGGAAAGTAATCCTCCAATTTGTGCTTGCCCGCCTTGACCTTTTCCGCTAATAGATCTTGCTTGTTTAGAAACAGGATTACCGAGATCGTGCGGAGCCACCTGTGAGGAAAGAGACAACATCTGTCAGAATCAAAAGGAATATTGATATGATGAATTATTTTGCCCGGCGCGTGCTTAGTAAAATTGAAGCTGCGTACCGATTGTTCCAGATACTTTTAAAGAGATCGAGACTCTCCCTGAGTCTCAATTTTGTAGGGTCTTCCCTGAGTACCATATTGTAACTACTACACGCCGTGACGAATATAATCGCCGTGACATCGTTGAAACACTGTATCCATTTTCTTCTTTCGTCACGCTGGCCGCCAACGTCGAACATACTGCAAAACCGAGGAAATGCTCACAAATATAAAAATACCGGTGTCTAACGACGGTTCTCATAATGCCCTTATCCGTTTGCAACTAATATTGCTAAAAAATAAAATTGCAAGTATGACTTATTACATGTTTGAAGAAAATAGATGGATTTTCCAGATCCAATTTTAGAATTTGCCGTTTGCACGTCACAACGGTTCTTTATTTACGGTTCTTCTCAAAGAAACGGTCAAATGGATGGTGATGAATAAAATGCACGATGCCAAATGCACGAATTTCTCGAGTATTTTTCGTATATTTATTATATTTGTCAGAAGCGAAACGGCTATACAAGCATAGCGAGAGAGGCGACAACAACAAAGGGGTGTGGTGGGCCTATAGAAAATAATATGTGGGGCGCGCCGTACGTGACTTGCGAGTGAAGGCAAAAAGGGAAAATGTTACAAAGTTGCGAAGGCGTTAACGCGGTTAACGGATTTCAGCTTACACGTTATAACAGTGTAAGTCTTGCCAGCAGCGAGCTTAATACATAGAGGTGGCAAATGCTAGGCTAAGATGCGTGCCACCGCCGCTGGGCACTACCGCCGTCGCAGTCGCCGTCGCCGCCCGCGCCGCCGCGCCGTCGCTTTGCGTTTATATTTACCATCGGCCGATGTGACTGTAATACGTCGGCTATATATAGTCACACGACATTGAAGTAAAACGCGCGCGAGTAACAGCATGTCGCGCATTATGGGACTTACTGAAAGTTTACTTTGTCGACCTGAAACCGCGTCTCAAAAATGCCAGACGTGAGGACTCGACACCTGAGGATGTCCTGGAACAAAACGAAAGTATATACTCGTTACGCTGCTAACTGCGATTACACACACAAGTACATGTATAAAAATGCGGGAACGCTTTGTGAGTACCGAGACTTTGTGAGTGCCAAGCGAGAATCTAAGATCGACAAGTAATTTCAAGCTTTTAATAACGGAATATATGGGGAAAAGAAATAGTTTCCAATATGCCTGAAACTTTAAAATTACGCCGTCATTATCAATATTAAAAGACTCAAACGAAAGGAAAACTAATAATTACCTGCTCCGTGGGCGTGTAATCTGGCTGTTTTACGATGGCTACCTTATCTAGAAAACTGAAACAGAATGAAATTAGTGAAATTAGGAATTAGTGAAGGAACAATTGCAAATTTTTATTGCTACTTTGCAGAAATATAACTTAACTCTTCGTAAGATATACGCGGTGTTTTAATTTATGAAAATTTGTATTAAGAGAAAAGGGGAATCCTCGAAAGAATTATTATATCCCTGGCACACTATTACAAACCTCCTCTTAAAAAAGAAAACGACAGATATATCCGTACCAACAACGCGACAACATGAATTCGTCAAAATCAAGTTGATCTATTAGTTTCGATCGATGTCGGGGCATCCGCGATAACAATCATTGTCAATCAACCGCATCGTTATCGTGAGAGCCACTTGACATGCACATACGTCCGTACCTGGTCGAAAACATGTCTCTTTCGTGTGCGATGTAGATGTGAATCAAATTTTTGTCACCGAAATCTTGAGTTTTCCAACACGAACAATCCGCAATACGAATTGGAGACGTAAAAAAACTTGTTTGTTACATGTATAATGCCCATCGTAAGAAATACGTAAATCTAAATACTATATGAAAGAAAGATGTACTCTATAGGAGTGAGACAAGTATCACATGTGTGCAATAATTCAAATCTCATAGCATTGTTAAAATAAATGGAATATACAATTTGTATTTTATCGAGATTCGATGCAAGGAATTCAGAATTTAAATTACATTACAATTACTTTTTTTTTATAAGGACAGAGAGCTTACATCGCAAAAGTAAAGAAATTCGAAGCAGAAAGGCATCGAGAAAGGTAAAGGCCGAACGATCTTGTCGCTGTGGAATTTTTCTTCGCGCATGTATATATACACTCGTTTTTATCTATTTCTTGCAAAGTGCATATAAAAGAGGTCTGTACATAGCACGTCGCTTTCCATATGCCTTAGTTCCACCGCACGTTGCTTCGGTTGCATGTACAGAGAGTTGCTCAAAATTTCAAAGATTCGTATATTTTCAAAAGTATACTATATTTTCTATTGTAATATACAAAGGAAGCATGTGCCGACGTGTGAAGAGAGAAAAGGCACAAACCTAGAAACAACTATATACGATAGTGAAGCTACTTTTTCCTGCGATATTTTTTTTCTATATTTCTATCTACCATATACATACATGTATATATGTAGATCGTAGATGCTCGATATGCTTTGAATTATATGGTCCCCATATTTATTCTGTCGATGTAAAACAGTTTGTACAGTTTGTATTTGTATGTATGAGAACAAGAACGAAAGATGCTGAATAAATGTTAAATCACCTATACACGACGACCTATACACGATTTTTGTATGTAGTTTAGTCGCAGCATTAAAACGTTTCTGATCATTCGCGTCGCAATGTACTCTCTCGCGGCGAGGCAGCGTAATGCGAATAAGAAAAAATCTTAACCCGCCATCTTCATCTTTACATCTCTTTCGACGTCAACTGCGTGTCCGTTTAGGATTTGTACGGCTCGCTTTCCGAGATTTGTAATTGCGCCAGTAAAGGGCGTGTTCAAAACGTGTCGTGCATAGGTAGGTACTCTCTGACCATCTTTTTATCGATAACAGTTACCATTTCATTCGAAAGAATAATTCGACTGAGAACTTGTTATATTTAATTAAAACTCAAAACGCTTGACGGCGAAGAGTGACTTATTCCTAGATATGATATAATAAAGGATATGATATAATAAAGCGTATTAGATCATGCAACAATAAATTAAATCGTATTATTATATCGTGCCGATCTTTCGTAGCTGTTATTCGCGATATATTATCGCATTATATAGTTACACTAGTTGTACGAGAAACAGCGTTATATACTGACCGCATAATATTATATACGTCCCCCGGTGTAGAACCGCGGGGATAATAATAAACCATGTTATTATATTCGCATCGATCTTACGACTATTGCTCGCGGTACGATATCCATCAGATTGTTACAATTATATCAGACACTGCTGTACAACTGCATCGCATTATGCATGTATGTATCTCTGGCTCGCTGGAATAGAACCGCGGGATAATAATAAACCCGTATTATCTCATTTACATCGATTTCCTGTCTGGATTACGAGTGTACAGAGTGAACTGTTATCGATAGCATCTCGATTCACGTTCTCGCCGTTGCCAAAATTGTCAAATTGTTTTTGTCGCATGTCTATTGATTATAGACTTATAGAGGAGAGCACGTAATGCGCAGTCCTCTCGACACAAGAAAAAAAAAGGAAAAAGCTGGGGGGGCAGCAATTCCGTTTAGGTTTAGACTATTAGGAATACGGGCCAATAACGTTTTCAGAGGCGGTCGCGGTCGGAGCCCTCCGACACAGTGTCAACTTTCCTCTTTCGATCGAGCCGCGTTCCTGGGTCGGCCGGGCTTGAGCCGATCCCTCTCCCTCCCTCTCTCTCTCTCTCACCTTTCGTCTCGTCACCGCTCCACTGGAGCGAGAGGAGTACCGTGCTCCTGCTCGGTAGAGTCTCAGACAGGGACACGTAGGATGCCGCAGGATCCTGATGCAGGAAGCGCGTCGACGATAGCGCGCATATCGCGACGGAGAACGGAAGCGGATGCTGAAGAAGGGCAGAACATCGGGAGCGCCCAAGGGAATCTCTCTCTCTCTCTCTCTCTCTCTCTCTCCCCCCCCCTTTCTCTCGTTATTTCGCGTCCTGTGTTTGTACTCGCGTTCGCCCTCACTCTTCTTTTCTCCACCCTGTCTCCACCCTCTATCACCCTTTCAAAGAGCCAACATTCTCTTTCTCTCGTGCGCGTTTATCATGTATACGAGCGCATGCACGTACACACGCTCTCTTTACCTTTCTCATATACCCCGCTCTCTCATTCACTTACGCCCCTCCTCCCCCTCTCTCTCTCACTCTCTGTGTGCGTATGTGTGTGTCGGGACTCTCCCTTCAAGCGATCTAGCAGCCTCCCTTCCTGCGCGCTGAGGGCGGAGGGCGGAGGGAGCCCACCGAGAGAGAAAATCGATCCTCGACGATGTCCTACCCTAACCCCAACCCCTCGGCCTCGCCGGGTGTGCATACACGCCCCTCTGGCACCCACTTTCCGCGATCCGGGTCATGGGTCACTGCCACCGCTCGTTCTCCGTTTGCTGCCAATCGTACGCAAAGATTTAACACTGCGTGTGTTATTTATCGCGGAAAATGTTATTATAAAATGCCTCCTCTTTTACGAGATAATTGAAGGTGTTCGCGTATTATATATATATATATATATATAAAATTAAAGAGTAGCAGTAGCGATGACATTTGCTAATAGCCTGGTACTGGATACTTTCTCACGTCATTACATACATGTAAAATATACAAAAAAATTAAACACAGTTCCAATAATAATTTTCTCAATGAGAAAAAAACAAGAGGACAAAGAATTGTTAAAATACAGATTAAATAATGACGTGATAAAAATAAAATTAAAAGAGAATATAAAATATTATAACTTTGTGTAAGAATAATATATACGCTACCAAGTCAAGTGAATGCTGGTTTATTTCATCAAGAAGTGTGCAGTAGATAAATGAAAAAGCACTTGGCCTTTGAATGTGCTCGAAAGAGAGACGATAATATCGTGTGACAATAAGTACTTACATCGATGACACACTAACGAGACGTAATGCGACTGCAAAACTATAATTTGCTTCTAAAGAATACTTATTTGTGTGATAGCTAGCTTTCTTTCCGAAACTGTATAATTATGGGAGAGTCTGATATTATAATTAAACCAACGCAACGCAGGAAACTTTTAACTTTTTCAAATTTTTCAATAAACTTTTCATACGTGCGAGTCGATTATAAATATATATTTTCTTATTATATTGGGCGTTTTTGGTTCAATTTGTATTATTATATCGATATTTTAAATCGACACTTTGATTAACTTCGTTTTGACAGTAAGTTGAGATATACGAGAGAAGAGACTAGAGCAAATTTCATGTTTTTTAATGCAAATATAATTTACTTAGAAAAGTAAATATATAATGTATCCTCCGAAATCAACTTTCCGGTATACTCTTCTTAATAAATTAAACGAAGATACATCGATGTTACGTAACTTGACGTTACTCGGAGTATAGGTACTATATCATAACGTACTTTGTTTCGAAGGTCCCTGTGTAAATGAGAAGCATCCATTATTGCTAAAAAGGATCAAATGTCGCGCACAATTTGTCTAATTGTAAAAGGAATACTATAGTTACAAATGGTTACAAATGAGAAAAGGTACGCCGAGTTTCTATAGTACTTGTGAAAAAAATAATGCGCGCATCTGCGTGTCTACGGTCGCGGGTATCGTATAGGCTCGTGCGAAAAGGTAGGTCATGGAATTGGCGCGCTCCGCCAGAAATGAGGCTATCGACCTCCAGAGAATTGAAAGAGGAAGGAGGTCGTAACCTACTGGCGGCTGCTACTGCACAACGATTTTCTCGTTATCATCCTCATGTTAACCCTCCGCCGCCGAGACCTTGAGGTGAACAAATGTTACAACGTTGTTTCTGGCAATCCGGGCTTGGTAAAAATGCGTATCTATAATGTCAATGGAAAATAATAAACATGGTCAAGTAGTACTATACGAAATTGCAGGTCGAGCCTGAAATTGACGTGCATTTTCACGTGCAAACACAGTTAAATAAAGCACTGCAATTTCTTTCTTTCTTTCTTTTTTTTTTAGTAATGAACGCTGCTCAATTATCGATAATTTGCCCTCTCTTATCCGGCGATTTCCTTAGGAATTAGAACGTAAGATCTTGTATAATGTATATGTATAAAGAATCTTTTCCTCTTACAAAAAACAAAACAGCGGCATACAAAGTAGCTGCAAACTGTTATACATACGGCACCATATCTTTTTTATATTAGAGTGTTGTATATAGTGTAAAAGAGCCCGTGATAGTCTCTCGGCAAGACTTTTTATATTTCTGCTGCGTTCATTTAATTATTCTCTGTCAAACTCTCTCGCTACGAGAGAGAGAGAGAGAGAGAGAGAGAGAGAGAGAGAGAGAGAGAAAGAGAGCCAGTACGGCGCTTCAGTATGCGACAGACAAAATGCCGCGTCGAATTTTTCAACCGCTTCCGGTTAAAGGTTAAATGTTCGACGTTCGTTCGCGAAGAATTAATTCGCGACGACAAAGCGGGGAAAACGATGAAAGCCGGATCGTGCGCGATAATAACGTGTACCTATCGACTGAACTCGGACGGCGCGGCGTGGCGCGGCGCGGCGCGAATCGAACGCGCCGCACGCCACGCCGCGCGCCGCGTTTGATGTCGATAGCTAGCGAAGCCCCTTCTATGCTCTAAGCTCCAATTGCACGTTATCGAGCACGATATATAGAATATTATACACGAGGTGTTAATCTAGCTTCATTCTACAGAGCCCGGACAATTCCGAGGGCATAGTCTCCCTTAAGGTTTCAAGATAAATTATAAATTTTCTAGAATAAAACATTTTATCGATATGGTAACGTGTGTTAATTCTAAAAAGAAAAAGGTCTGGTTCTTTTGGAATAAAATTATATAACCAAGTTCAATTAGCTTCCAGTAAACGGCCATCGATTCTCTACGACTCTACGCGATCCTTCTATCTTGTCAATATATACAATGCATGTGTGTATGCATATGCGATATGAGATATGCGATGACACACCCGAAACACCCCGTATGCAGGCTTGGTGGTCGGAAAGTGGGTAATGGTTTAACTCGTAGAACTCTATATCTACTTGACATGTAGGGCCGACGCACGATGTGGACGCGACGTATAATCAGTATGCGGCACGGCGGCTTATGCATCAAACCGCGCCACCACGAATCCATCGTAACTTTTGTACGATGTAAGACGTATAGTGTACCCCGAGGCGCGAATCGATAATGTTGCAACGAATCTCCCGAGTCACGGCAGACTAGGCCGTATGGAGGAATTCAAGATTGGACTGAAAATTTTTCAAATCACAACGGAGGAAATCAGATCGTGCCATGATCGCGTCCTGATCGCGTCCGCAACGTGGCCAACTCGCGTGGAAAAAAAGCTCACTCTTCTCTTCGCAGCTCCTGGATTTATAAGAGGGATAAGATTAGAGGAGCGATCCGATTATGTTTTGCTGGTTTTTAAGTCGCCATGATTCGATATCAAGTGTGCAAGGGATTCCGATGGTCTCAGTCTCCCCGCTGCTGCTACAAATTGCAGTTTTGACGCCCGCGCGCAATCATTCCCTCGAATCGCAATAGCATATATTTGACGGACCTGGCAGTTTCAGCCTAATGTCGCTAGTGTACGTGGCGGCTCTCAACATTAAACCTTCTCTTTGTTTCCGTACTTGGACTGGTACATTTCTCTTTTACAAACAAGAGTCCGACACAATACTGGATTTCGTCACTTGCCTTGTCTAAAAAAACCGCTAATTTCTTCCTTCTCCCTCGTCAAATTTTTTTCTATTATTAACACTACAAGCATCGTGAGCGGTCGTTTATTGGCCGTTTCTCTTTTTCAGAATATTGTATTTTTCTTGTGAAAGATTTCTAAATGATAGGATTCTGTTTACTTTTTCAATAATTACGTCCTGTGTACTGATGCAATATTTGACTTTTTATCACTTTTATTTTATAATAATTTATTCGCTTGATCTGCCTGTACTGGATAAGAAACGTTGGTGTTAATTAAATCGGAAAAATCTATTCGATGATTGTAGAAAAGTTGACACGCGTTATCTAAAAAGGAAAAATTTCTATGACCGCCTGCGATTGTCATTAAATTTTTAATTCGATAAAACTCTCGTTTGCTATAATCTTCCTGTAAGTGCATTATACGATAAGTCGCGAAGAGTTTAATTAAGTCAATCATGGATACATATCATAAAGACGAGACCAATCGAGTATCATCGTGTTACGATTACGAACACTGTTAATTGCAATATTAAAAGAGTTTCATCTTTCTTCATCTCTTCTTTTCCTTATAAATCAAATATAATTCAAATTTTTTTTGTATTTCTCGCACGTTAACCCTATCTTTCGTTTCATCATTTTGACTACTTTTGAGGATGTTTATGCGTGAAATAAGAAAAAAAAAAGAAAAGAATCACTTTTTCACTGTCGTCCATCAACATATCGACGATGAAAAGAAAAGCGTGCGAGAGTGGTTGTCTATCCAAACATTTACGAGCTATAGCAGCACCAATAATCCGCACGATATAGACATTATAGACTAGTGCCTAAATATAGCGGCGGGTGTTTCCCTTTTTAAGACGCGTTGAGGTGTGTTATCACGTAATTGAAACGTCGCTTACTTCTATCATCGAGACGAGACGCGAACAGTTAAAATACAGTAAAAAGGACAGTAACACACACACACACACACACACACGCACACGCACACGCACGCACGCACGCATGCACGCCCACGCACACGCACACGCACACACACATACACACGCACGCATGCACGCCCACGCACACGCGCACGCACCATTGTGCCATATTTAGTGCGCGTAAGATGGTCACACTTTCACTATGTCACGCGCGTTGCACATTTACAAAAGAAATTTATACTGACGAGTATAACGATTATCCAAAATCGTAACATAAAAAATGAGTAAATAGAATAAAAAACAATATCCCCCCTATCTTTTTCCCAGATTTCTTTCCGAGTAAAGATTAATGAGAAATTCACGTAATATCTCTATTGCGACTTGTTTAAAATCAGTTGCGAAAAGCAGATTTTTAGATATACTTAATAAAATTCACGTTTAAATTAATAAAACTGCCTGTACTCGTACGGTACATTAGCGAATAGACGAGCGTATTTTTAATACATGTATACTTACTAAGCGTAGTCGTAGAAACACGCGGCCACTACATGCGGTTTATAGATACTGCAAGATTATAGACATTTTGCGTCTCCGTCATCTACGAATATGCTACAGGAACACTATATCTCACCGGAGCGCGATGCCTAAAAATACATGGCGCTATTTTTAACGTCAACGATTCCTGCGCTGCACATGAGAATGAGAATGAGAGAGAGAGAGAGAGAGAGAGAGAGAGAGAGAGAGAGAGAGAACCGCATCGCCGAGCTGCACTAATGGAGAGAAAAAGAAAAAGAGAAAATGCAAGAAATTCGCGATAATGCGATTATGAGTGGCACGAAACATTGATGAAGGCAAGAGAGAAAAAGAGAAAAATAAAGATTCGTTGTGCTTCGTCACCACAAATTTAGTAATATAGAGGAAGGTCACCGATACTGACATAGATCTCCTAAAGCGACATCCCCTTATTTCTTAAAAACTAACCTTTTTAATATCTTATTAATACTAATAAAAACGTGATTTGTTTAACTAATTAAAGAAGTACAAACTCATAATTCATATATTTGTGGCTTATTTCTATACCAAATCAGCTAAAAACAAATTCTATGAATCTGAGAAGAAAATTCTTATGGTGTTCTTTTGCAAATTGCGTAATTAAAATAATGGTGACTATATTATTGATAATATTATGTCATTTTAAATGTTTATAGTTTCATAAATTAGTTTTCTTTACAGAATAGGATATAT
>NW_017257814.1:38833-52439 GCF_001594055.1 Mycetomoellerius zeteki
CTTACGAAAAACTTAATTATTGCAAAATTGCAAACAGTATTATAAAAACTGCTTATACTATCTGATAGAAGACACTTTTTAGTTTGTATTTATGTTTTTGAAGTTGTATTTTTACCTTTCGTTTAAGAAATATTGTCTAAAAACAAAGTGGTATGTCGGTATCGGTGACCTTCCCCTACCAAAGTTCAAATAGAGAATTCGGTTGACGGAAATACATACGTATCTTGTCATCTGATATTCACTCCCTATTGTAAGGCATTATTAAAAAAATGTAATAATTATCCCGGTTTATTCGTTTCATCTCAAAATTTTCAGAGTGTTTAAATTTTATTGGATCGATTCAAATTATGTAAGATGAATCAGTAACACA
Organism: Mycetomoellerius zeteki; assembly: GCF_001594055.1. Taxonomy (NCBI): domain Eukaryota; kingdom Metazoa; phylum Arthropoda; class Insecta; order Hymenoptera; family Formicidae; genus Mycetomoellerius; species Mycetomoellerius zeteki. Next base: position 39,204 of record NW_017257814.1, read on the forward strand.
GAATGTTTCTGGACATACTATATATCGATAAACAAATGATACTACGATTCCATAGAAGAGGATGTACATACTCATATAAAAGACTGTCAAATTAAAATGTTTGACGACTTGGCAGATGAAAAACAGTCACATGCTGATTATTGACTAAACACCTAAACGGATAAAGTCGTAGTTTACGCTAGGAAGATTTATGCCTTTTCCTTTGCGCGCGCGCGCGCGCGCGCGCGTGTGTGTGTGTGTGTGTGTGTGTGTGTGTAAAAAGATGTAGTGCAATAACCCTCGCGTTTGAAATCGCTACTGCATTCGATCGACTGCTTAATCCTCGTCAGTCAAATGCAATCGCTATCGTAATCTCATCGAATTACGTGACGACGCCGCTTTATGTAACTAAGTCAACGCTCGTATCATCGAATTAGCGCACAAAAAAGCTCGAGGTTGGGTCAATTTGTCGAGAGAGCTTCTGGATAAACGGGTGGGCTCTATTAAAGTGGTTACCTTGTTAAGGCATTGTTTCCATTGGCATTAAATCGGTGTCACAAGTCTATAAATACACGCGCATATCGTGTAATTATAAAAAATTTGCCCACACGTGTAAAAATGGAAAAACATTTTTTTCAAGAAAGACATCTGTCAAGTATATTATTGAACGAGTTGTGTTTGTTAAACGAAGTTTATTTTAAAAAAAGACCGTACGCGCCCAACGACGACAAATCCGCAATGTATGGTGGTGTTATCGACGCGTAAACGTTATCTTACCCGATTTTTTATCGTGCACGTGATATCACCCCCGTAATAGATTACAATAACCGCATCTCGTAGTCTTCGCGTATAGGAAGATTCAATAACCAGCGAGTCAGTTTGTCAATGGACAAACGCGTTAAATTCAATTGACTTTGCAAGAAACGCTAATGATATTAATCGATCGTTAAAAATGTTTGGTCAAATTCATTTGTTGTAGATTTATTTAACTTTCATTATACAATGTTATTTTACGCACATCCGAATGGACTGGCTACGACGTGACACAACCCATTGAGAACGATCAGTCGGTTTAAATTCCCCAAAATAAATTTTTCGCGACTCAACGGTACCTCGAACGGTGCCCGATATATCAAACTTTTTCGTAAGTTTTTATAGAATAAAACGACTTACTATTTGGCGCAATCGATAAGTTGATACTCGTTACTCCTTTCAAAGCTTTGCTGAACGCCCCGATCTCTCCAAAGTGTTTCGACGATATCGTAGAATTCCTGAAAGAACACAACAATCGATCAATAATTAGACCCGCTTTTGCTGATCTTTTCGAGAAAGAAACGTGCTCATTCCAGCGATCGTTTCCGGGGATCGAGAGGGAAGAGCAAAGTGTATAATACATTCTAATGCATCATACATTGTACGTAGCTTTAAATTGAAAAGATAAAAATGTAAATCTTTCAAAATTTTTCAAAGATAGACATGCAATGAGTGAGCAACCCGCGAAAAGATCCGTCGGCGAATTGAATGAAACGATCGCAATATGATCTATTCGCGTATATTTATAGTACATTTATTGCACAGGATCGCCGGACTGTTGTAACATTTAATATTTAATTAGTGCAATGGTTAACTCGCCGCGGAAAAACGTGCTGCCCGTCAAGTCTGCGACTTGTTGAAAAATGTAGTTGCAGAATGTAGGTATTGTACATATGTGCGAGGAATGCGTAATAAACGTTGTTTAAATCAACATGTAAAGATTATTCAATCTTGATCTCGTGATGTATTAAAAAAAATATTTCGCAAAAATGCCGTTGTCTTGACTGCAAAAGCGATCAACGGATTTTTATCAATTTCACGTGAAAAAGTTAGGAAACATTTTTTTTAGCAAATTGTTGCAAATAGTAAATATTGAAAGTCGAAATCGTTCAAATTCCTTGGGTGAATTGCTTAATTATTAAAGATTAAACTCTCTAGTATTCCCTATTTCTTAAAAAATTATAGTGAGCGTGATTCGTTTCTCGAGGCACTTTATTAAAAATTCACCTGCATTCTCTATCAGCTATCTCATGGCGCATTCGACAGTCGCGGCGCGTTATACATAGATATAATAGATTATGCATTTAGTAGTAAGTTAAAATCGCGACTTGAATGTTACGTAAATAATGGCGACTACAAGGCTACACTTCGCGTTACTGACAGAAGATGTCGAGCGCATTAATAATTTAGATGTTATTGTGTTGGGAAACTTGATTTCCTCACTTGCGTAGGCGGTTTCGCAGAAAGCGCTTTGGTTCCCGTGACATAACAGTTAACACACATTGAAACACGGACTCGAAAATTATGAGGAAACGATGGGATAGAATTCTTCTTCTTACAATTAGAGAAACTAAACCAAACTTATTGCGCGCGGACGCGTTCGCGATCGAATGTCAAATAAAATAAAATATGTATAATAAATGTTATCTGGTAAACATTATAGATATTAATAACAGCAATATTTCTAAGTTAAGAATTTCTCGCGATCAATGACGCCCTCTTGTAAACGGCGCGAATATTAAAAGTTGTCGAGTAATCGTGGTGCAAGTATGCCAGTCCGTGTGCATAAATCAACGTCGAAACAACGTAAAGTATTATTAATTATTTGAGCATTCATGCAGTTGCACCGTGTTCTATCGTCCGATGATATTCTTGGCGAAACGTACGAGTAGATACAATCCGTACATGGATTGCAAAACAGAAATTTCGTTTATACAGATATATACTATATGTAGTTTGCGCAGAGTCTATGTTCTCGTATACGTGTCTGAAACTCTTTCTTTCATAATCAAAATTTTCTCGGCAATTATTTCTATAATCATTAACTCAAATAAAGTTTTTAACGGCGATTAATGAGTATTAAGGAATTAAATAAATCCCAATTGGAAATAAATAAGTATCGTTCCATATCACGAGAATTATATTTTAAATATACCGCTGATGTTTGACAGTGACATTTCCGCTAATATAGCGACGTTAGGTAAGTATAAATACTCAATTATATTGTAATCTTTCGCATATACATATATTCGCATATACATATGTAGATAATATACATTTAAGGTTGAATCTGCTGCAATTTCTATCGTGTCGTACGTCAGTTGTAGCAAAGCCGCGCGAAAATTTTCCCATAGACTTATCTTCCGAAAACCACAACGGACCGGCAGCATAATTGACAAACGTTGTAGTTGGCATGTGCCCTTTCATCTCGTGGCATGCGCCTCAAGTGGCGCGTCGCGTCGTGGCACTCGTGGCGCGAACTTGGACAGGACACCAAGAGGTTCTCCAACGTTCTCTCACGTTCTCTCACGGCCTCCAACGTTCTCCCGCGGCAGTCGGAACTCGGAACTCGAACGTCCATCCCGAGTGTCGTCGCACGGACAGCGCAAGCTGCAAATCACGCCCAAGTCGCGACGGCTGATATGGCCGGTGTGCTTGGCAATAACGACGACGGTTATATTAATAAATTCTCCTGTCGATGCTATTTCCACGCTTCCACGATCGATGGACGGACGCATCGTCGATCCGTCGCGTCGCGTCGCGTCGCGTCGCGTCGTTCACCGCGCGCGAGGAAGGATCACCGCGTGTTGGTGCAGCCTATTGCTGTGTCTCCGCCCGTCTATTACCGCGATTATACACGTACTTACTAATAATTTCGTCCAAACGCGTCATCCTGTCGCCTGTCGCTAAGCCCCTAAACACTGTCGCAAAGCGTGCCATAAAACTCGGCTAAAAATACAGGGACACGTAAGTACACACGCGTTGTAAAATTTGTGTGCTGCATGCGGATAAAAGCCTCCAAGGCTTACTGCAGACCCTCACTGATTCAACGTAAATCCTTTAAACGCGCGAGAGGGTTACTTTTTTAAAAATTAACATTACAATATTTATATTTATATATATTTATTTATATTTATAGTTTGATATTTATTATACAACATTCTCTTGGAATGTTTTACCATACGATCTTTTGAAATAATATGTACATCTTATTATTATATAATATATATAATATACTGATTCACTCGTTTACCTCTCCCGTATAAAAAATACCCAAGTACAAGTACGAGTATATGAAAGAAGTATTGAAATTACTTGACATTTTCGAAAGAATATAATTTCGGGATTCTCCATACATCCTAATTTCAATTTTTAACGTTATTTTTGCATTTACATTATTTGCAACGAATTATTTGTACGTAGTCGATTGTTTGTAAAATAATCGTAACGATGCCAATATGTTTTGCCAACCTGTGCCGAAATTAGGCCTAGGATTTTCCTAAAATAAATTTCCGCAAAACACCCCCACTTCTTTCCTCTCATCTCACAAGTATATGGAGAGCCGAATGACAGTGGCAAATTAAACACGAATCGTGTCGAAAGAAAGCGCCGGCAGAGTTCGCGACTAGTAGTAATAGAATCGGTGTCTTTCATCAGCCACGAAAAAATGCCGGTGATATGTCAGATACAATATTTATTTATTCTTTTTTAATTAATGCGATAAAGTACTTTGTCACGCAAAAGCTTATCCAATATGCATGATGCAATCGTATTGATGCTTTAAAAAAATACTCGACATTTTAATGGAATTTGCTTAATTTGATTAAATTTGTTGAATTCTGAAATCAGATCCTTCGATTCATTATCTCGCAATGATCTGAAAGTAATGCCGAAAAGCGTCGAACGGTAGAACGTAACGTCGAGCTTTAGCGATACAAACGTAACGTCTATTGCGAATAATCTATAAATACTGCGCGAATCATACGTTAGCATAACACGCGGCTTCGAAAGCCCGAATCGCGTTGGATGCAAAACGATTTAATTCAATTAATTCCGATGCATCATCGACCAACGGTCGTTGCGAACGCAACGCAACCACGCACGTGCAACAAATATTAGGCGATTTTTGGCATGCTTCTGGTATAACAACTAATAGCAACCGTGATTGGGGCTATCTTTGTCTTCTGATCCCTGAAAACGAAGATAGCCTTACTACTTTTGGTTGCTATACCAGAAGCACGCCTACTCTCGCGCTGCGCGCTGGCAAAGGTAGTGCACCGTACACGCCGCGCCGCGACTCGCGCCGAATGACGAATGACGAATGACGCTGCCGCGGATTATTTCGTCGCGATCGCAACCATTTTATTTCGAGAGGCCCGCCGCGTCGCGCCCCTTTTTAATTCATTCTCTCTCTCTCTCTCTCTCTCTCTCTCGAAATCGCCCTTAACACACAGACTATATAACTGCAAATAAATCAATCGATGATTAATTTATTATACAACTTGGTTGTGTCAAATACCTATTATACTTTATATCTATAATGATAAAACTTTCTTGATTCATGTCATTCGATATATATATATATATGTATATACCTACAAGTACATAAATCTTACGCTAGCAGGATCGTCTCTTATTGAGATTTGGCAGTGAAATTTCTTCTGTTCAGGAACAAAAAATTCATATCGATCGATGTAAATTTTTATTACGTACGAGTACCTATAATGATCGCATGAATTTGCGAGCGATACAATTGAGAGATATCGTGCACATACACACATACGTACATGAGAAATGGCGCAGCACGTAGTACAGGACTAACATGTGCGGTGGCTGTATAAACATCGTAAACACTGATCGTGCCACGCAGTGGTTCTCACGTCAAGAGTCTATACGTACGTATGTACATACCTATGTACGTCTGCGTGCCTCGTTGCGTTAATCCGCAGATGTACGTCCGTCGCGTCGCGTCGCGTCAGTGCCGCTTTTACGAGAGAGAGAGAGAGAGAGAGAGAGAGAGAGAGAGAGACACGCCAAGAAATGTCATCGCGATGATCATCAAATAAATTTCGACGTGTCGCCCATTACACCACGTGTACTTGTTACCGTTTACGCGCGGCCTGGTGTGTGCGCTAAACGATGTCGAGTAGTCGCGAGTTGCACCAAATATACTAGGACGATCGTTTGTAAGTTTGGATATCATGCGACGAAACGATCTACATATACAATATTACGAATGAACAATTATTAAACTTATTTCATCTTGTGCATAAAATTGTGTAAAAGTTATCAGTAAAAAATTATCAATTCCATATAGATAAATAATAAATAATTAATTGATACGATACAGAATGACATGTGCGCGAAGCTTTGTAATGCGTTTATAGATCCTTATATGAAATTTAGAAGCAAACGTATACCGTTCTGCAGCTATAGGTAATCAGCACCATGTAAATTGTAATTTCACGAAAATTAACTCACGAGAGAATGTAACTATAGGAGCGATGTGTTATAGTTGCTCGGGTTATCGACAATTGCAGTCAAATCAAAATTATAACGTGGAATACTTATATGCGTTGAAATAACACCAACTCAAAATACCGACAAGTGTACAAAGCGTCTCATTAAACGTTGCACGAGCGAAATTCGCGATCAGAAAAGTAGGTATGCATGCGCGGTCAATTCAATCGCCTTCCCTTTTCCATCTCCGATGGACCGAATTAGCGTCTGATGGAATTTAGCCATGTCATTTAGAAACAAATTTTACGTGACGCGCAACTGTATCGGTCCGGGGATTCCCTCTTATTTACGTTACCTTACGTTACGTGAACGGAGAAATACAACGCAACACATTACAACGCAAATAAGCCATGGCTGACTCACCGGAGGATAATCAAAGTCTGGGGAAGACGAGACTTCCAGGACATAGTCCATTCTGCTCTGATTCGACATGTCTCCTAGTGTAACGGGCGGCGTTAACGTACTCATCGCACTGGTTATCGTCTGCAAAAAAAAGCAACGTGTGTCTTTTTTCTTATCTGTCATCGCGCACGTAGGAAATATATATCTTCAAATCAAAAATTTCCTCCATATAGTAGATATAAAGGTTAAAATAATTTTGTGTGTTAGAATCTATGCGTTTACGTTAGAATTTATATCTTTTCTCATATGTATATAGTTGTTAAATCTAATCTTTTGTAAAAATAAAATATTAATATTATTTATACCTATCGTTTTATTCACTAATCGTCTATATTATCCTCTTACGTCTATCTATATAATACATATACATATATGTGTCTATATAGGTATGTGCGTTATTATTGATGTAATAAAAATCGTATAAACTGTATAACAAGAATTATATTATTGATTAATCTTGATGAGGAGTATTACGATCTAAATACTTTATATGTATTAAAAAATCACACTTGTAATATTCTCGCTAGAATCACACTTTTATCTTTTATTATTGTATAATTACTGGTAATCGCTGTAATTGTCACGCTGTTAATTACTTTGTAAGAATTTCATATGTAAAAAAATTGTTGAAGGTAGCGCCGTTTACGTTAGGGTAACGCAGTGTACGAAAGGGCAAATTGTATTTTGCCTGGGGAGGGGAAGAGGGGGGTTGGGGGCAAAAACAGAATTGCGCGCGCATTGAACGCGAGTCTGAATGATAAATCGGTGACGAAATGCTCTTGCAGCTAGATTTGATATCGCAAATTTGCGTATCACGTAACGGTTATGTCGAGTGTTATTTTGAGCGCAACGATTTGTGTGTCTACTAAAACTTGGTTTGGAAGCAAACACGGAATCCGTGATGCAACACTGACGAGAATTCGACTATCGATGAGATCATCGCTGGGGAAAAGAAAGAAAAAAAAAGAAAGAGTTAAGTAGAAGAGCGAATATCTCTTGTAATAATCTATAATTTTGCCAATTAAACTCACTTGCCAAATTACCCAACCTCTCTTCTTACAATTGATTTCAATGCTCATGTAATAAGTCTGTCAAGCTTTTACACAAAGGAATAGATATATGTAGGGTGAGAGGATACTTACCAAAATGGCGTCCCTAATATTCTTCTTAATATCTTCAATCTTCTGCCGCTTTTCCCTGCGAACACGAAGATGCATGTTAGATCCAAACGTTAGCGTTGTTAGAAATCCGACACCAATTTCTTGTTGACCGCGTAACTAAATGTGACTAACAATAAGTATTACGACTAACAATGTGTATTGTATACAACAGACATAGTAGCGCAAGAGTAGGTCGACCAGCAATAATGATCGAGTCACGAGCTGAATGAAACGATAGCACAGACCGTGTGTTCTTTTATATCGGTATTTTCAGACCAATTCGATAATTTTAGCGCGGCCAACTACCACGCGTTATTTAAAACAACTCGCTGGAGAACTCATGGCCGATCAATAATGCGTATTTCTGGAACTGTCTGTTTTCAAAGATTCCGGCTGAAGAGAATAAATCCTCTTTGTTCGAGACATTCAAATTAAAAACTTGTCGCAAAATAAAAAAGTTTGCGTACAGATTGAGAAAAAAGTTGCAAAGAAGTGAAATGTAGAAATGAAAGACGGTCTTCTGTTCTCTTTTGCTTCACAGTTGTCACCGTTTAGACTTTAGACCGAATAGAACTTGGACGTGCGAGCGTAAAAATTGGAAAGAATCTAACCGCCAACATCCGTGCGCGAGAGAATGCACGAATTATTGAATTATTGAATAACGAGGCTCCTTGAAGCAGACAAAAGATTTACAGCGGAATAGCGGAAGATGAAGGAAACCAAGTAAAATGGAATATATACAATATACGAGAGACGTAACCGCATGAGATAACTATTGCCAGCAGGCTAGAAAAATGAACGTGTATAAAAATGAAAAAAGATCTAGATAATCATATCCAATTCGAGAAAGAAGAAAAATCATCCAGAACGCTGCTAAATAAAAAAAAAATTAAACGCTTCTCTCGTTTTATTGAAACGAGAGAAAAACGTTGATATACATATCTATCTGTAAAAGAAAGTAATTCCAGTGAATGCGAATTTCGAAGATAATATCAGATGATTGTGAAAAAGAGTGAAGAATAAATATAACGTTCGCAATATGAATGCGTCGCATACATGGAAAATAGTCAAGGAAAATCGTTAAGTAATAACGGATCCGTATCAGCCACGTGTTGATGTGACGCTACTTGTAGCTAATACTGCAGGCAGCGGTCTGAACCGGTTATGAGATGAATCATTCGCACAGAACGCGCTAAAAAATTCATTAATACACTACAATTTGCGATTCGATTTCTCGCGGACGTTCCTCGAGATTCGATTCAAGTCGTTAGGTCGTTACGAAAAAAGAATGCCAAGAAAAAAAGACTTAACGCGTCGCCACAAATAAAAAGATAGTAAAAATAGCGTTACATGCTCTCAGCCATATACAAGGATGTATAGCAGCTTGTGTCTGTCTCTAGGCTACGTGCCTCTCGAAAATCGTCTCGCGAGATTCGAGTCGTAGGTGTACCTATACCTACAGTGAAAGAGATGCTCCGGCAAAATTCAATGAACGTACCGCGTACACGGTAGCCTACTCGCGTTTCGTAAACGGCTTACGTGAGTAGCAGGGATGAGTACGATATCTCGCATTTCGCTGACATTTATTTAATTTTAACGCGAGCTTCGCGATGAAAAGCCTCGCGGCGATAGGGAGAGAAACAAAGGAGAGAAACCTCCTCCTTTAACGGGTTAACGATTGATATGGTCCGAGTGATAATTTGGTATATAATGGTATATGTAATAAATGTGGATGGAGCCGTAATATCGTATAAGCGATCGCACCGCGCGCGTTTGCCGTTGCAAGTTTTTAAGTAATGATGAAACTTACGCTTCGCTGAAACCATTGACGTGCAGTATCCTCATCTGTTTGACAATCGTGCTTTTGCCGGACTCTCCTGCTCCTGAAACAGGGCGAAATACAAAATGTTTGAATAATCTTTGGCGACATTAATCTCTCTGGCGTGGTGTTGTTGCTGCGTGATGTTGCTGCTACTCAGCTGACGCACCGCGCGATGTAAGTAATAACTTAATAACGCGCGCGAAAGAATATCTCACAGAATTGAGATTTCATCAACCGAGATGTATCGTATATGTAATATAGTTATCGATCAGCCCGCCACGATAAAAGGTATTATAATATCGTGCAAGGTTTAACGATATATTGCGAGAATGAACGACTGCGGAATGCGCATTTACGTGCAATTTTCATGCGTGCAGCGTGCAGCGTGCAGCGTGCAGCGTGCAGCGTGCAGCGTGCACTCCGCGAGATTTAAATGTTCGGCGTTCTCTAAAATGAACCGGGACACGGGATTTCCCGCAGTGTGATGTGTGATGATGTGCGAGATCGTGACCTAGATCGCAATAGAGTTAATTAAAGCGCCTTTTTGATCCTCTCGCCCTCGGCCATGAGCGAAATAGATATCAAGCTTTTCAACTTTGTGCATATGTTTTCAACGTAATTCACAACAAGTATCAACATTATTTCCTATCGCGCGTATTCTTAATACTTGTACGTATATATACCTAATGTTGTGCTCGTTTTATATGTATACCTAACATTTAGCATCACTTTTCAAATGTTAAATATTCTCTCGACGCTATATAAACTCTTAAATTCTCGTTAAAAACTCGTGAATCAAGTGAACGATAAGTTTGCGGAAGTTTAATCGGAGAAAGCTTGTAACTCTTCAGTAGCATTACGTGACGTAATCCCTGGTTACAAAATAATACAAAAGCCTTATTAAGTAAATCACAAAATAAAATTTTGCAAATATTACGAGAAAGAAAAGCTACTATATCAGTTTGTATAATACAAGTGTTATACATGTATAATGTATATTTTTCGTACGCCAGGTACGATTACGTGTTTAATTCTGGCTCCAAGTTTTTTCCAAACCAAAGATTTCTGTGATCCAAGTCGCGAACGCGATGACACAAGTTATAGGAGATATCCACAATCGGCCACAGGTTTCGCGTGGTCGTAATGACACGCGAGGAGGAAACAATACGGCGACAGCTGTTGCTCCGTCCGTCTCCCGCGTCTCCGACGGCGAGGATGACGATGACGACGCATTCGCATCGAATTAGAACGTCGACCTACATAAACGCCGGATAATAGGAAAGCGAATGTAGACGGAGCGCTGCTGGGTTAAACGTCGCGTCGCGCTAGCTAAACAGGCATGTATTGTATAATCAATGTTTTTCGCACGTACGTATTTTCGGTATGGAAAGAGGGAAAAATACATGAAATACAAGAAAGAAAGAAAGAAATCTGAGAAAAAAACTGCGTTTTAAAAGTAAACTAAAAGCAATCTAAAACTATTATTAGAATTTAAAATTACAAAATGAGTATTGTTTACTACAAAAAATCGTAATAACGTTAAAAAGTAAAAATTATAGAATCGGTTAGTGCTGGACATCACAAAAACAGGAAGTAAAAAAAAAGTTAAATTTATTGGTAAATAGTTTATACTATTTGGGAGGAGCTTCGATGAAAAAGATGTGCAGATACACATAGAACAAAATCTATAGCGAGAAAAAATATTGTAAACTTTAGTGGCAGCACACATATTTGTATCGACTAGTATTAAGCGCTACGTTTCATTAAACGATTGAAAAAGTATAAAAACTCTTGTTTAAACATGTCTGAAAATCATTAAAGAGAAAAAAGAGAGATTTATTCTATTATACTGCAGAGCATAACGAATAACGAAATAATGTAAGCACAAAGCTGAATTTTTTATTACAGCTATGAGACAAGAGAATATGAGAGAGAGAGAGAGAGAGAGAGAGAGAGAGAGAGAGAGAGAGAAGGAAGAGAGAAAGGAGATGAGAATCGAAAAGAGGCGACAAACACGAGGCAGCCACTGGATATTCGTGGGTGCCTGCAGCTCGTACGATAATCGATAAAATTGAATTACGCGCCGCTGAACATCGCGATAGCGGCCGGCCGGTCGGTCGGTCGGTTCTCACCCCCGGTGTCGCGGAGGTTCTCTTTGTTCGAAACCGACAATCACTGACGGCCCTGTCCGATATTTAACGCGCCTCGATTGACGAACCTGCGAAAAGGATCGAGGATTATCTTTCGAGCATATGCGGACGCGGCGCGGGACCCAAACGCAGGATTATCCTCCTCTGCACAATTTTTACCTCGTGTGTCCTCGTGGTTCACTTTAATTAAAAAACTTGAAGCGCGCGCGCGCGCGCGCACACACACATCCCGTGAGATTAAAAAGCGTCGTTGGATTCGGCCCTAGGAGGAGCACGAGCGATATCGATTATACGCTCGTCTTCGCATCTAAGCGTGCGCTTATAATTTCCTTGCGTCGTGTCGCGTCGCGTCGCGTCCGTCGGTCGAATCGCATCATTCGACATGATGAATACGACTTGACTGAATAATAATATCATCGAGAAGAAGATGTACCTGGAGAAAAATTATTGATCGAGAGATTCTTCGCTTTCGCGGAGAAGGAAGCAGGTTGAGAGTGGGACTACTACAATATAACGTGGTGTACTATACATATAGTATAGGTATATATACTCACCGAGCAGGAGTAGCCTGTGGGTGGCACGGTAAACCTGCTTGTCCTTCTGCAGCTGCCTGGTGATGGCATCGGATCGTCTCTTCTGATTTTTGCTTTCATCCTGGCTGTCCTTGTTCTGGCTGCCGAAACACCCCATGACACACCACGGGAAGGATACACGCGGCTCGCCGTTTTTCCCTTCGACGTCTAACGGTCCGGGCCCGTCAGGTTCTTGGGTCGCGTTAGTCGCGTAGACGGCGGTGGCGGTAGCGGAGTTGAGCGAGAGGTAGGACGATCGAGACACGGATGGAGACGGACGACGACGGCCCGCGATCGAGGCGATCGAGTTGGTCGCGAGGGCGACCGTGCGACCGGCGGCCGCGACGACGTCCTGCTGCTCGTCGTCCTCGTCGTCGTTGTTTACGGCCGCGCCGCCCGCGCCGCCCGCGCCGCTACCGCTGCGGGTCCGCCGCCGTTCGAAAAGCGCCCCGAATCCCGCCGCGCTACGCGCACTACACTCGCTCCCGTTCCGCGATTCCCGCCGTCCGCCCTCCTCCGGACACCCGCCCGCGCGCCGCGCTTGCGCGCGCGCGCGCGCTGCGGTCTCCGCGCGCTTCCTCGCCCGATCGACGTCTCTCCCCTCTCTCTTTCTCTCTCTCACTCTCCCTCCCGCTCTCCTCTCCACTGCAATCACGGCCGGTGATGGCAATCTCGTCTCTATCAAAGGATACTTTTCTCGCTCTATTTCTCACCGCCTTCCCTCGCGTTTCTTCCCTTTGATTCTCTTTCTTGTTTACGGCGACGGCGACGACGACAATGACGTTGACGGTGGCGGTGGCGGGGGGGGGGGGGGGGGG
>NW_017257814.1:52462-52816 GCF_001594055.1 Mycetomoellerius zeteki
CTGTCGTTTATCCGTCTCTCCTCACTTCTGACGTATAAACACACGCGTGTATCTCTCGGCGCGGTGACGGCGGCAGCGGCAGCGGTGGGCACTCACGAGCACACTTTACGGCATCTATCACTGACGGCCTCCACTGCCTCCACTCGCCATGGAATCATAACCATCACGCACCATAAACTCAGTACCAGTGCTCCGCTCCGCGCCGGGCGAGACTGATTGCGGCGAGAGAGCTTTGTGTCGCGCTCACACTCTCTCTCCCTCCCTCCCTCCCTCCCTCTCGCGCGGTGTTGCGCGCCGACCACCTCTCTTGCTCGCTCACGTCGAAGCGAGAGAGAGAGAGAGAGAGAGAGAGAG
>NW_017257814.1:52989-55688 GCF_001594055.1 Mycetomoellerius zeteki
CTGTCGACGGGAATGGTGGCCTCCGGGCGTTGCTGTTCAGAACACGCAGTATCAAACGCGCGTGACACTAGCTACCCGGCGGCGGTGGTGGCGATTGGTGGAGTCAGGAGTGTAATGATGACGACGACGACGGAGACGTCCAAGTACTCCAAGTTACACCGCGGTGAACGGCGTGAATCTGTGTTCCGTTCACGTGGAGGCTACTTCAGGCCAGTTCAGGCTCCTCGACACGCACGCCCGCACGTAGGAAAACCACGCTCACACTCTCTCTCTCTCCCCCCCCCTCCCCCCCTCTGTCTTTATTCGTTAGTGTCGTTAGTCGCGCGAGGCGAGGCGCGATCTCTCTCTCTCTCTCTCTCTCTCTCTCTTTCTCTCTCTCTCTCTCCATCTATCTATCTATCTATCTATCTATCTATCTATCTATTTTTCTCTCTCTTTCCCCCCTTTCCTTCGACGCGACGTCTCCGGCGATACGGCCGGCGCAAGAGACAGGGACGACAGAAGGAGAGCGAGAGAGGGAGGGAGAGACGGAAGGAGAGAGAGCGAGAGAGATATGTATACGCGAATCTGATTTGTTAGTTGAGGAACAGGGACACGGCGCGTGTTGCACGTAAAATGCACGACCTCGCTTCGTTTTGTCTCGCTTCCTCGACGCGAATCAAATCTTTATTCCACCGATATATACGACGACGCACGACGGCGAGGCGTTGAAATAGATTGACTCCAGAGAGACTGATCGGCGGCACTAATTGGCCGAAAAAGGGAAAACCTTGCCACGCGTTCGTGACTTCCTCTTTGCGCTTTTCGTCGATGTGAGTCCCTCTTCTCCTCACTCTCATATAAATCTTGTCCTCGACAAATCTTTTTTCGTAAGAGCCATTTTTTCATACTCAGCCCCTCGTCTTCTTTTTTATTTTTGTTTTTTTTCCCCGAGATTCGTGTTCCGATCTCTTTCCCCGCTTCTTCCGTTCCTCTATTCCATCCTCCCTATGCCGCCAACTCCTCGTCGACAATCACGGCAAACAGCGACACTCGAGGAATCCGCACCCTCGCGCTGTCCTTACATACATGCACTCTTACTTTAAGAGCAAGTAATTCTTTTGCGAACAAGCTAGGTCTTTCTCTCGCCACCAGCGCTTCCTCACCGATCCGCGCTTGTCTTTCCTCACTCAAGTATCCCCGAAGAAACCAACTCGCGGCCGAAACCGAAACGTCCGAGGCGAGATGCTCCTGGCTGCTCCTGACAGCCAACATGTCGTCTGCTAGACTACATAAACCACGATCACCAGCCTGCGACGATCCACTGTGCGACCGTGTCGTCAGCCGTGGCGTGCTGTACTATACACTCTGTACAGGCTGTGCTGTTGTGCTGTACAGACAGTACAGACGACTCAGGCATGTGTGCGGAATTCGAAGTGCCTTCTCTGTACTCCGATGTCGGAGTATCATCAAATAGTGTTTATACAGTTTTTTTAGCACGTTCCCAGTGCTAAATTTAGTAATTAAAAGCACTCTTTCACTCTACTTGACTTTTTAAAAAGCATCACGTATATCCGAGAGTAAATAAACCTTAATGTGGAATCCTGTAAACACTGCCCCCTCCCCCTCCGTGTTTTTATATCAATAATCTTTCACTTACTTCATGACCACGAAATTTCTAAGAAACACGATTAATATTCCCAGGTGTTAAAAAATCTAGGAGGCCAATTTTTTATAGAGAGGAAAATGCGCCAAGATTGCTCTCTAGAATACAATACGTTATGTATCTTCGGGCTTCATTCGGTCGGTATGACGGGTATGACGATCGTGCACTTTACGAATACCGACGAAAAATCGATCGGGTCTTTTCGGTCGTCGAGTATCGAAGCGTACAGGTGAGGCCGTCGACGACCCTCCAAGTGTTTGCCAACCACTGGCAATTTACGTGTGCACCTTGTTTTCTTCACGTCAAAATATGCCTTTCAGCATGTAAAATAAAAATTCGTGCGTTTCTAATGGTATTATAAACCAAATCTCAAACTAACGATAACTTTCTTGTTGTTTCATTTAGGTACATTACTCGAATGTAACGTACATACGTATTATTTGTAACGTATTCGAAGAATCTGATTACTAGCAAATTTAGTTAATTTTTCCCCAAATTTTCCGCATAATTTTAATTAGCACTAATAGAAATTGACAAGATCAGAAGAAAAGGATTTTATTTCACACAATTTCTCGCAATACACTTGTGTACTACACAATAAATAATTTGTGCATCAATAGTGCAAGCAAATCAAATGTCTTTACTTTCGACACATTAAATAAGCATTTTCAAATCAATGCGCAATCAATTTAAATGCATTGTTTCTATTAGGGAAAACTATCAACGTTCTCACTAAACCAATCTAATTTAATAATACTTGGATACACGTCGGAAACGCTCTTCTACGAAAATAAAAATATAACTACAAAGATTAATATACTAGTTTTCGATAAAAACTATTATATCTGTATAATATATATATTTGTATGTTACAATCAATAAAATAAATATTTTAATGATGTCAACAATTCATTATTCGGCAAATGTTTAAAATTCCTTTTTTGTTATTTTCATATGTATATGTAAATATCTCACAGTAAAAGCCACATCTCGCGCGAATACAGCACAAGATACGATCACGTGTGACATATATACATATATATATATATATATA
>NW_017257814.1:56104-61189 GCF_001594055.1 Mycetomoellerius zeteki
AAATACATTAAAATATTTTAAAATTTTATCTAAAAATCCATAAAAATAAGAGTTTTCAATCTAAACCAGGGGATGGTCCGATTTGGAACCGACTGGAAAGAGCGTTTTTACATTTTCCATTATAGTTTAACACAGGTGAGAGATACGTCAAAATAATCTAAAGCAAAAATGAAGGGAATTAAATGATCTATTTTGAGTCTAACATAGAAACAAGTAATTTTTCGGTCAAATTCAATTTTATTTTTCCACATAGTCTCCTTTTAAGTCGATACATTTTTTTCAGCGATGCTCCCACCCCTTTAATCCATTCAAATAATACTGAGCGTCTTGCTTTGCAAAATAGGCGTCTACGGATGCGGCCTCCTCGTTCGATGAAAATTTCTGTCCTCCGAGCCAAACTTTGAGCCTAGGAAACAGAAAAAAGTCGCTGGGGGCCAGATCTAGTGAATACGGTAGATGGTCAATTAATTCGAACCGCAATTCGTGAATTTTTATCATGGCGACTGCTCGATTTTTTCCATTTTTACAAAAACATTGACATTGACTGGCACAAATGACTGTCAAACAACAACTAAGCGCCGGAAGTAGCTACAATTTTCGCAGATATCTTTCAAAGTATGTACGATTATAGTACCAAAATTGTTTTGACGAGTAATGCCATCTTCATGTTAAGGCTCAAAACTTTTCAGACGACCTATGTATAAAAATGCTCTAATATTTGCAACATGTACATATTGGTGCTATTTTTTTGTACCGTTTAGATTACTTTTTCTCCACTGACTAACAATAATTAATGAATACTTTTGTACTCAAATTTATTGTGAGTTGTATGCGACAGTTCGATCACTTTCGCCTCCATCAGTTTTCGACAAGTTGTAAATTTTTTAACCGACGATAATTCACTGACGATGCACTGCAACTTGGAAAACCTACGTTCGGAAAACGCTCTTCGCATAGAACGTCTAGAATCTCTTTTTCAAAGAATTTTAAGTGAACATCTTTCCAAGATGTCCCCTTCCTTTGTTTTGATCGAGCGAGTCAAATACTGTCTCGCGTTTCAAATTTAATACCACGCTGATTTCTTCACGTGGAGCTTATATAGGTTTATAGCTTGGTAGTCGATTTAATAACTGACGTCTTAATAACCGATGTTTCTTCCGTCGGTTTTTCTTCCGTCAGGAGAGAATTCAGATCTAGATCTTGAATGTTCATCGAGTGTTGACTAGAACCTCCTAAAAGTAAAATAGTAAAATCTGTGACGTATACTTGACTAATATTTTTTTAACAAATAATGAACGTGTGTTGTTACAATTACAACATACATACATATATCAGAGATAAAGCACAAGATAGAAATTATCTAAATATCTAATAATTTACAAACTGTTTGTAAGATATATATCAAAAGATTTAACAGTTTAATAATAATAATAATAATCTGTCCCAACGATATATACCTGCGTGTGCAATAAAGAGGTCCTTGAGAAATCCAAGCTCCTTGGTAAGCATTTTAATTTTCTCCTCCAACAATTCGTTTTCCGTTTTCAATTGATTTACTCGTTCCAAGGTTTGTTGCGTACGTAATTTACTCTTCACTCTCGATCGTTTCACAGCCTACGAACAGCGCAGGAACAACAATGATAGTATACATATACAAATAACGTGAATAATTTATATGCAAAACTGATAGATTACCTGGTTATTCCGATCCCGCCGCTTTCGATAATCCTCGTCGCCCTCGTCCTCCATTTGCTTCTTTCGCTTGCTATTTTCTTTATTTTTCGGCATCTAAATTAACATGGAAAGACAAGTCTTGGTTAGGTTGGTAAATTTTCGAATGCTTGAAGAAAATAGTTTAGTTTCTAGTTTTACAAATGATAATTGAAATGAGAAGAATAGTAAAGATAATCATTATTCTCTCTCGTTTCTTAAACATAAAACGTATCTCAAATTTAAATGTACATAGCAGCTTAAAGCTTTTAAGCTTTTAAGCTGTATGACAATATAGGTACTGCATCTTCATTTTGGAACTTGATTGATTATTCGCTCCAACAACGCTTCAAACTTCAACTGTATTGTATAATGTAGATATACAATCCTTTTTCCGTGCAGCTTAAACACCTGGCGAATCGTAATTGTTTTCAACTGCACGTCACGCTAATCGCGATTTGCCCGTTAGAGAAGTACACGCTCGACAAATATTGATATCGGTGTTTTAACGTACGGTTGCACAGTAGACTCATCACGTTAACTTTGCGCCAATGTACTTACGCGCTCCGTATTTACTCAATAAGGCCTTGCCTTGAGGTCACTGTTAAGAAACCTGCTGCGACCCTGACACCTTCGCGTACGTCACTCGAGGCAGTCGAGGCAGTCGAGGCAGCTTCGACTCGAAAACCGCCAACGGACAAATGGCTACGTTTACACCGTACGACTGATAGCGACCTGACCTATATCGTGACCCAAAGTAGGTCTAGTCACCAACCGTTTACACCGAAAGGGACTTAAAAATTAGTTGGGTCATATTTAGTCCACGCTGGTCCGAATTAGAACCATCTATCGTATTTTGTACAGATTATTTCCATATACAGCATCGTACTCACCAGAACGTATACATAGCGCTATATTGAGTCGGGATGACAGATATCTTAACCTCTAAAATCTCGAACTTTAATGCTTAATATCTCGGTTCGCGAGGCCGATCGCCGCATTTTTGCCAGATTCTTTCATTTTAAGTGAAAACGCTGCGTCAAATGAGCCCAATTTCATCAAAATCAGAGATGAGGCCCGTATTCTAAATAATTATCATTATTTGTATTATTTTGATTAGCAAAGGCATTGGTACTTACGAACTTGAATCGCTGCATGAACTTTTTTCCATCTTTTTTTTTTAATATTTATGTTCTTTGCACAAATCAATTAGTCTTTTCACAGTCTAGAAGTAAATAACAAATCGGTTTAACCTAACTATTCAACAAAACAGCAGTGTCCTACCGAGCAAATGGCTACGAAGCTTTTAGGTCGGGTCAGTCGTGCGTTTACACCGAGAAAGTAGACGACCTATTTTAGGTGAGGGCGCTAAAAAATCCGGACTGACCTACAACAGGTCGGGTCAGGGTATAGTAGTGTTTACAGCATGCGGCCTAAATAATGTGACCTAAATTAGATTGAATTTGGTATATAGGCCGCGGACTAAACGTACAGTGGCTACGTTTACACCGTGCGCTTAGTCCGTGACCTATATGATAGATGTATTTGTTTAATATACAGGATAAACAAGGACATCTATTGTATAGGTCGCGGCCTAAATGCACGGTGTAAACGTAGCCAGTGTAAACGTAGCCAATTTCATTGTGACTTGTGACTTGTGACGCGCGTCTCGCCGCGCCGACTGCGGCTTGTCAGAACCTGCTTGTCATTTTCAGAGTCAGCTCCGCGGCACGGCCGAAATTTCAAAATTTCTTTCAATTAATCAGAATTCTGCGTAACAATCTATGCATGTACAATGTAAACTACATGTCTTACGTACGTCATCTATGTAAACAATTTATGAATTATCGAAGCCTGTCGTCGCCTTAAATTCCTTGTCGTTGCATTAAATTGCACTAAAGCTTCTGTGTCTCGCTTACACGTATATCTTTATTTAGCAAAATGAGGTCAGATATATTAACAATTATAAAACTCGTAACATAACAATTTACATATTTTGCATTGCTTGTGTTTACATTAAAAAAAAGTCATGTAATGAAATCCTTGAAATATACGGCACAACTTCGAAATTAATCCTATTTCAATCTCTCGCATTGCGATGACATGATGCACTTTCCAATTTGATTATCGAATAGTAACGTCATAAATAGAAAAAGATGGCAGATATTCTCGAGGATATCTCGCTTAACAAACCTTAACTTAACGAACCTGCAGATGGGAGCATTCTTTAAAAATATGTTGGAAGATCTCGCAATGATTTCACTCGCCTTGTTTGCGCCTTACAATCGCGCCCGCTCAGCTCATTTCCGTGAATTGATAACATAAAACTCTTATATAAATCTGACATCATCGACCGCGGCGATCGTTGATGCGTTGGAGCGCAATACATGGCATACATACGTATAAACGAAAAACATCGATCGAGTCGGAAAATAACAGAAAACAGCCGTCGTTTTAACCTTTTTTTTCGACAAGTTGTTTATTGTTTTTTCTCTTAATCTATATTATCACAATTATATGACAGATGACACCAGGCACATGGCGCTCCCCGCGGAGCGGTATCGCGTGCGTCTACTCACCGCCGCGATCGGGAATGCCGGGATTTCGAATCCGTCCGAAACGTCGGTTTCGGTCCCCGTGATACCATCATCGAAAAATCCAAACGGACACATTTCCCTCCCGTCCCCCTCTCTCCTCGTCGTGGTTTTCTTTCTCCGGTCCAGCTCCGTTCCAGCTCGCGGAATGCGCGAAAAAATTATACGCGATAATACCAGATATAATATGGGCATAAAACTAAAAGTCCATCGACTTGATTATCTCGCGGAGTGGAATAGACGCGTATACCATTACAGTCAATTGCAGTCACCAGAGTAGGATTGTGCAGAAGAGAGAGGGAAGAGGAAAGAGAGACAACAATTAGCGCGCTCTCTCAGGGTCAATGTTTTCAGTATATGTGATAAGTTGCTCAGCGATTGCACCGAATGACGAATTTAAATATTCGAACGACGGATACGATAGAATACGCAGTCAAGTATGTACGATGCTAACACGGCACTCCTTTCCTTCGTCTCGAAACAAAATTTGAAATTAAACGCGCGCGCGCGGTGTGTGTGTGTGTGTGTGTGCGCGCGCGCGCGCGCATTATCCGCCAGTTCTGTTCCTGTTTGCATTCTTTCGCAACGCGTGGCACGCCAACTTGTCTACTTGTATCGATCCATTTCAATTGCGCCATTCCGGCACACTTGACACACACACGTAGGCTGTGTTCTGTTTCTCGCATGATGCGCATAATGCATCATTTGTTCTTGTTTCTCACCAAATTTTAAACAAGGATAAACAAGGATACATTATGCACATCACGCGTGAAACGGAACG
>NW_017257814.1:61226-68057 GCF_001594055.1 Mycetomoellerius zeteki
CGCGCGCGCGCGACTATAAACATACATGTACGTATATGAATGCGTACGAGGGAGTGAGAGCGCAAAATGGAGCGGAGCTAGTATGAATTCCGGTAGGAAAACGGTTGACGGAGTACGTAATCAGACCAACTAATGTATCAACACGCACGAGACACGTGAGATTCATTATCGCGATGCGAGAGGCTCGTCCACGTGGCCCTCTTTCGCGCGTCTTTTACCTACTAGACGCTCGTACCTCTCGTTAAATCCCCGTTAAACCACCTTGCTCTTAATCTTCATCCAATGCGATCCGACGTAGCGACGTAGAGTAATCACAACCACTACGCAGTACGCCACCATACGCCACCATACGCCACCGTCTGACCGTCCAGCTCCAGCAGTAACCACGGCTGACGGCACTGCACGATGCTGCACGGCACGGATATTGACCAATAGTGACTGGCTGACCTGGCTGACTGATGACTAGTCAGTACACAGAAACCAGAAACAGAACTGCCATGTGCTCTTCGGCAATCGTCGGCTGATCCGCTGATTGTCGAATGTCGGCATCGACGCAACGTCTTCAGACGCCTTCATTCGGATAGGTCGTCAAGCGAGAGATGACGAGATGACGCAATGCGCGAACGAATCTAGCTAAATGCTGAGACTGCTACTATCGACGTACCGACTACGCTAGAGAATAGAGATCTTCCAATCAGAGACAAATATGGCGGCAACATTTCGTTTTTAACTGCAAGTGCAAAATATATAATACAAGAAACTGCAACTATTATCTGTGAAAAAGCGAATGATAGCAAACTATCTCATCACTCAACGGCGATAAAAAGTCTTTATCAACTTGTATTATTTTATAAGAAAAATGTTATGATACGATTTTATCGATAGTGTCAGAAAATGTATGTAGTCACGTATGTCACGTAGTTCCCAAACTGAAAATGAAGGTACTGGCGGTAATGTACAGGCAATTTCGACGGTATAACAAGTTACAGGAAAAAGGCCTTTCTCAGGTTTCTCTCTAGTCTCTGGTAACACACCTTATAAGCTGGTTCTACATTAGTCGTATCGCATCGTCGCAAGTGTTGCGGTCCAATCAGAGTCGAGCTAGCTTGTCATTGACATGGTGGAAGTAACAAGGTGTGTTCCTACTTAGGACGCATTTTCGTTACGTTCTGCGCAGTGTCCTGAGAACCGCCATCTTGCAATCACAGCTGATGGGTATAGTGTTGTCAGTGATACAGATTAGATTCATTTTGATCATTACGATGCCGTCGTGTGCAATAGAAAATTGTAAAAACAATTTGCGAAATACAAAAAACAAAAAAATCAGTTTGTTTACATTTCCGAAGAAAACAGAAATAATCGAAAAATGGAAACTTGTGTGCAAAGAAAATGTTAATCCTAAAACCGGTATGTACATTCGTTGGTATGATTATTTGTAGTTAACACACGATATTGTAATTAATAAAATGTAATTGAAATTGATTTATTAAGTGTATTATTGATTTGTCTAGCTCGTGTCTGTTCGGAACATTTTCATCATTCACAATTTGAAGATCAATCGTGGTTAAAAAATTTAATTGGAGAATCTGGGAATATACGAGTAAGACTCAAACGTGATGTAGTTCCACTGGCAGCCATAGAAAACAACCAAATTTCCATGGATAACGATTTGGGTATACATATAGTCCATTTTTAACATTTAAAGTGATTATTATATAACATTTAAAGTGATTATTATATAACATTAAGCATTTCAAGCGATAATTTTTATAATATATACCAACAGTAATTGTCTTGTACTTTGCCTTCTTTTATGTATTAAATATATTTTCAGAAGCAGATGTTGTACAACCTGTTGCCCATTGCTCGTTTAATCTAGATACGGATTGTGCTGCGTCGACCTCTGCATCGAGCTGTGCAACTCAAATTGCACTGAACACTGCAGTGGTTCCTAATTTTGGTACGTTCTGTCACTGTATTTCACCTGTTTCTTAATTTGCTTTTACAACAAATGTAATTAATACTTCAATTTTTTATTAACTTTAATTTTTTATTTTTTATAATAATATATTTCTTCTTTCATGCTGAGGCAGATATTTCTCAGGAAATGCAAAAATTACAACGCAGAAATGCAATCTTACTTCTGAAAACGAAAATCTTACGTCTGGAAATGAAAGCCCTTAAACGTCGATTGGCTTTGAAAGATAAACTGCACAAAGAGCAGTTGACACAGGAAATGCAAGACAAAAGTTATCTCCGTTTTTCACACCAGGACAAATAAAAATACTTTTAAATCCGAAGCAGAAGAAGACCCATTGGACTAAGGAGGATATTGCGGCTGCAATTTCGTTAAAAAGCATAAGCCCAAAAGCTTATAGGTATCTGAGGAAAACAAAACAATTTCCTTTACCTGCAATGTCAACCCTTCGAAAATGGATAGCGGATTTCAACATTGATGAAGACATCTTAAAATGTTTTCAATAGTACCTGCAAATTTGGACATCATCCTGGACAAAATGGTTATGGCGTTAATATTTTGCAACAGAACAAGATTCTTACCGAAATTACATCAACAGTTAAAAAAATGAAAGTTGGTAATCAGTAAAGTATGCTTCCTTTTCAAAAAGAAATTCTTCTCTGCAATTCATCGTTACAGCATCTTTACTCTGATTTACGAGAAAGGTTCAATACAAACAATTCAGAAATATCATATATAACAACAAGCCGATTGAATCAAGATGTTGTGGAAAATCTGTTTTCCTATATACGAGCAATGGGAGCCGCAAATGATAAGTCAACAGCATTAGGCATTCTCTACAGACTTCGCTGGTATATATTAGGGAAGCATTCTGCGGATGTTTTTACTGAAGGAAGCAATACTGTTGCACACAATTCCACAATGGATGAAACTTCTCTCACCAGTGGTATTGACGTCGACTCGATGGAAGAGCCTCTCACTGAAGATGATGTCGAATATGAAATTCTCAATGTCACTGATTTTCAAAACAAGTTGCTTGATGATTATGAAGTAGATGTAGATATTGGGTAAGGTTGTTTCTTTCTCTTAATAATGATCATGCTTTTATTACATATATATACCCGGGAAAAAATGTTATATATATATCGACATATTTTATATATAACTGTGTAATTGTATATAAAATATATCAATTTTATGTATATACAATTTTATATAATTATATATAATTGTATATGAAACATTTTGGTATTATAGTTATTATTATTAGCATTAAAAATGTAAATTATTTTTAAAAATGTATGAATAAAAATGTATGAATAAAAAATGTAAAAAAATACAAAAATCTAAGAAAAAGACACCAAAAAGGTTTTTGAGATATTTTATTTTAATATATACTGTTTCATCTTTCTTCTACAGCCATCTATACTTTAAATTATATTCCTTCCTTAGAAGAACAGGCATTATTGCACGAAGTTGATACATTGGATGTCATTGATGTCATAGAAGAAGAAGGGCTGAAATACATTGCCGGTTACGTAGCATACAGATTTATGCATAAATATAAAGATTTAGGAACGCCTACTGAAATGTTAGTTAATCCAGAAAATGACTGGATTAACATTTCTAGAGAACGATTAATTGTCCTTTCCATTTGAAGTTGCGAAAGCAATGAATATCGAGTTTCAGATATTTCATGGAACTTTTATTCGAAAAGATCCATGGATCTTCAAAACAGTAGCCGATAAAACTCAGGAAAAAATACAAAATATAGAGATTCCGCGAGAGGTATTGTTATGTTTAGTACGTACACGTACTTACATACGTATTAGAATCATCAATAAATAAATTTCTGCAGAAAACCAAAGAATAAAAAAATTTCGAAATTTACAAACCGTAAAGTTACTACATTTTAAATGTAAATTTCTTTTTATTGTTTACTAAATGTATGTATTTTATTGATTAATTATTTTATGTTCTTTGTTCTTGTTGAAATTAAAAAAATATATCTTTTTTTTGTGTAACATTTATTCACTGTAGTTATTATTCCACTTTCTTTGCATGAATCTTCCCTTATTATATGCATTTGAATTGCTCAAGATGGCTGAGTTCAGTGTCGTTCTCTCATTGGCCAGTGAAGAATATATGCGCAATAACACACCTTGTTACTTCCATCATGGTCGTTGATTGGACCGCAACGCTTGCGACGCTGCGTTGCGACTAATGCTGGATTCACACTGCATCCGATTTTCATCGTACGAAACGACGCTCTGCAACCAATCAGAAAACAGGATTCCGATGAATTTTGCTTCGTATTATCGGAATCCTGTTTTCTGATTGGATGCAGAGCGTAGTATGACGAAAATCGGATGCAGTGTGAATCCAGCATAATGTAGAACCAGCTTTACCCCGAATCTACAATAGAGTTTTAAGTCTTAAGCCATAAGAAATGGGCGAATCACAGTCGATTATTTTCCTCGGATTCGACTGTAATTGGTCAATTCTTGCGGCTTAAGTCTTAAAACACCTATTGTAGATCCGGACTAAGAGCTACCGCACACAAAATTCCGTAAGTCCGGATCTACAATAGGTGTTTTAAGCTTTAAGCCGTAAGAAATTGACCAATTACAATCGAATTCGAGGAGAATAATCAACTATGATTCGTCCATTTCTTATGGCTTAAGGCTTAAAACCCTATTGTAGATCCGGGGTAACAGTGACCATAAGATGTAAACTTAAGCCGATGAGCCAATCAGGATATTGCTTTAGATCTATGTAATCTAACGGAAATGGAAATAATAGTAAACTTAGCCATAACCTCGCAAAATAACCTCGCATAAAGCGAATTTCATCCGGTTGAAACTCGCCTTATGGATAAGTTTACTGCTATTTCTATTTCCGTCAGATTACGTAGATCTAAAGCAGTATCCTGATTGGCTCATCGGCTTAAGTTCACGTTAAGGCTTAAGGTTACTGTTATAGAAATTTTGTCTGCGGCAGCCCTGAGTTCCGATCTACAATAGAGTTTTAAACCCTAAGCCATAAGAAATGGACGAATCATAGTCGATTATTCTATTCGGACCATTTCTATTCGGTGAAAAATCTCCGGATTGGATTAACGGATTGCAAAATTATTATTACAGAATTAAAGTACACACAAACAAGACCTCAGCTGCACTGGATTTCATGAGAAAATCGAAAAGAAGTTAAAAATTCACTTACTTTCGACTCGTATAGCTGTCATCTCAGGTATATATTTGTTTGATATAAGAGTTTGATAGTCTATCTATAGTTCGACTGGAATCCATAATCCGTTCTTAATCTCAAGCAAAGTCTTAAGATGCTAATACGGCTCTCTGATTGGTTCATGCACTAGCTTAAAACCATCTCGAATCTTGAGCACCGTCTATGGATTTCGCTCTATATCTTGAAAATAAGGGTCTGAGCACAAGAATTGTTGTAACGATCGTAACGCTTACTTAGAGACTTAAGTTGTAGACGTAAGTAACGCACAAGCTTTGCTGGGTCTCCAAGAGACGACAATAAGTCATACGTCATACGCCAAAGCTTGTGCGTTACTTACGTCTACACTTAAGTCTCTAATTAAGCGTTACGATCGTTCCGACAATTCTTGTGCTCAGACCCTAAGCGTGCAGCTGAGGTCACATTACTGGAACGAACGATACCGAGTTTATAAAATTAAGATTGAAAGTCTAAGGCTGCGGTCCACTTGACGTTACAAATGCTTCGAAGCATTCTTTGATTAGTCAATTCGTAAAATTTTTTGTTCTGATTGGTCGCTCAAACGCTTCAAAGCGTTTGTAGCGTCAAATGGACCGCAGCCTAAAAGAAAAGTATTTTCAATAATAATAAGATTGAAAGACCGCTAATGTTAAACATAATGCTTTAAATTAACGGTCAGAACGTTAAGATGTTGAACTATTCTAAATTCATTTAAATGAATTAATTTCAGAAATTATAATTGCGTGCCGATATGGTTGTCGGACTTTCAACGCAATCAAATCTGAAAATATTAATAATCCCCCCAAATTTCCCAACTTAAAAACTGTAATAAACTTATTGCGAAAAATAATTCCTCGGCCGGGAGTCGAACCCGGATCTCTTGCATTCCGTGCGAGCGTCCTAAGCCTTTAGACCACCGAAAAGCATTTTCACTGAATGGAAAATACGTGTATACGGATGCTTTGTGAAGACTAGGAATGTCAACACAGCTGAAATTCCGTGTAGTAGTAGTTGCGCGGTCTTGCGATAGATGGTGCTGACATATGTTAGAAAAGGACAGATGTATGCATTTGAGTGGGACAGAACTATATATATATAAAATATAATGTAAGAAATGAATCAAAGATGTCACTATTATCGAATTTGGAATTAAAAAAAGTCTGCACTATCGACCTCGATCAAGTTCAATAATCGGTTTAGGATTCCCTTAGGGCGCCGTCACATGCGGCGTAACCTGCGTAAGAGTAACCTGCGTATTCTAGTGATTCACTAGAATACGTTATTTTTTATTTACTAGAATACGCCATTCTGAAAGCCGGCATTCACATTGGGCGTATTTCGCGGAAGATTAGAGAAATGCGGAACTAATGCAACCAATTGCTGATTAGAATTTTTGTTGTACACTCTAACAGAAATGCTAAACGAATTTACGATTGGTTTTCGTAACCTACGCAACTCGAAAAGTATACCTCATGGGGTGCGTTCCAAAATTCACTCCGAGTAACAGAGTTTAAATCTACGCCGTTCCAAAACGCGAGGTAACTGACCATATAGGCGGAGCCTATTCGTTCCAAAAGTATGAGTAAATCTATCTCGGAGTCAACTCTATG
>NW_017257814.1:71260-73642 GCF_001594055.1 Mycetomoellerius zeteki
TAGCCAATAAGGTTACAGCTCCTAACATGTTCATTGGTTACCGCGTCGCATTTTGCCGCGCGATAAACATTTCCGCGTCCAATGTGCAGGAGCCATAAGGCTTAAAACTCTATTGTTGATCTGGAATTACGGAAGGTGTGTGACATGGCCTTTAGAATTGATTTATAATAGGCCGTAATCTGTTAACTTTTTCTGTAATCTGTAAGAATTGACCAATCATAGTCGAGTATTCTCCTCTCATTCGACTGTGATTGGTCAATTCTTACAGATTACGGAAAAAGTTAACAGATTACATTTATAATTACCTATTATAAACCAACCTTTATTTGAGGGTCTCTAGGCGCTACAAATGCCTCGAAGCGTTTGATTGACCAATCGGAAAAAAGAATTTTACTATTTGACCAATCAAAAAATGTTTCGAACCATTTGTAGCATCAAGTGGACCGTAGCCAGAGAGAAATCTGAGAAATAGAGAGCTTTTTCTTATAACTGCAAAATTTCTTATAACCGTCCCCACTACTCAATTACTGTCCTGGACAAGTGGATGTAAACTATACAGCAATATCACCGACGAGATACTACTAAAGATCGTTAACCTTGGGCAAATTTTTGGGGGTTTAAAAAGGGTCTCAAGAGGCCGGAGATAATTGAAGAACGCTAACATTATCGATAATTGATATAAATTTGCTATTATTAACATAAATATTTAGCTAATACATTATCAAATTCATTGATTTTTTATTACATAAATGCTTCATAAATAAATATGCATACTTGTAAATCTATAATATCCTATGTATTGCCAAAAAATTACAATTTTTTCTCTGCAGTTATCATCTCTGTTGAGATGTATCAAACTTTGACGATAACGCTCGGCTCGACCGAACTTCAAGCGACAAAACGACGGCGGTTCTTACAGCGAAAAGTAGACGTGTTTCTTGCAACTTTCGCATAATTGCACACAATACCAGTATTCGTCGTTTCCTAATCTCTTTAGGTACTATCGATGGCAATTCATTTCGCAATGTGTCTGACAACATACTGTTCGAGCAGTTTAAATTTACTTTGATACGCATTCTTAACCTTTTATTAGTTTTACACACGAATTAAATCTGTAGGAAGAACGATTTAAAAAATATAAAATATCAATCCAGCGGTTAGCTTCTTCTCCTTTTAGATTAATGGCTTCTGTCTCCTTGAATCCAGCTGCTAGCGATTTGATGCTCCATGAAAAAGAAGAAAGACTTTAGGTGTCTACTGATGGACGCGGCAAATGCCGCGCGCGGCAGCGCGGCACTTTAAAAGGAGGAACTAGATTTTAGGGGCTTCTGTTTCTGATGCCGCTTGCCGCGTGAACGCGGCATTCGTTGTGTTGACGTGGCGTCCGTTTGAGTGGCGCCAATTGTTGATATCACATCTTTTATACGAATGATAGATATCATTAGAGTTAAGTAAATAAATGATAAAAATAGTACCATTTGGGTTTTACTTTCTCATGTGGTACAAAATAATGCATATCATTAACATAATAAAGATAAAGATAGTACCACTAAGGTTTTATTACATAATTTGGTACAAATATTTTTAACGCACTTTCCTACTTTTTTTAAAAAAGGTAAGTTTTAAATAATTTTACTGACCACATTGAGGATATAAATAAAGGGTATTTTCATCACAAAAAAAAACGATAGATAATTTTCTAAACATTCATGGACATGTACGTCATCTTCTTCAAGAATTGTCTCGCACATTCCACATGTGTATACCTTCTGCAACAAAAAAATACTAATATCACGCGATGTATCATTTAAAATTTTGGTTCCAAATCATAAATGTTTACAAGAATTGACATAGATGACATATTATAGTTTTTGCTTTTTAGAACCAACAAAATGTACACTTAACTTCCAATCTTGATAATTATAAATAATTATACATATTACTCTAATTAGTTTAACATTATTATCCTAATATCTTTGTATTAAAATCGTACAGAAACATAAATATACGCGAACCTTTGGAATTTCAGAATTCACTCCAGCCATCACTGAATTTTTTCTTTTGAATTTCGTACAAGTAGTCACTTTCACGTTGCCGCAAGTTGGATTAATCCAATTTCATTTGCGGCAACGCAGATAATTCAGGAGCCCTTAGAATCTAATTCCTTCTAAAGTGCCGCGTCCATCAGGGGTGCGTTCCAAAATTCACTCCGAGTAACTCTAAAGAACCCGGAGTAGTGGGGGAAAGAGTAAGTCAGAGTACGTTACTCGAGTTGACAAATTTGGAACGTGAAAAGGTAAGGTAATATTATATATACATATAATATTATATTTAATATTTTATTTAGAAAGAGATAAACTCAGATAAACTATATATGTATGT
>NW_017257814.1:74527-85869 GCF_001594055.1 Mycetomoellerius zeteki
CTCGCAAAATTATGTACGGAGGCCAACGATACGGAACATTCGCTGCAGGTCTCGAATCTTTCGGGGAAGCCTAAATGAATGTAATGCCGCAGTATCCCTAAGTAATCTCGTTTTTCATGAACAGACAAAGAAGAGTAAAGCTAGGTTTACATTGGACGTAGGACTTAGACATAAACGTCGACGTAAGAATTGGAAAGATAGGAATAGCATGTTACCGTCCATATTGAAACTTAAGCGCAGACGTAGCCGTAGACGTAGGCGTAGAATTTTAAAATTTTAATATTTTTCTACGTCCAGCCAATCACGAGAGGGATGCCCGGTGTATACCATTTGCGCGGACATTTACCGGTTAACCTCTAAACTGTACCACGATTGATATATTCACTTTATAAAATGTATGAAATTGAAAAGTTGGAATTATTAAGATTTTGTTTAATTTTCACTGCAGTAGGTATGATTTTAAGATCTTTGCCAAAAAAAAAGTTCGTAACAAGCGACGATGGTGGGTTCGTCCGCTGTTGAGAAATCGGGAAAAACGGAGCCAATATTATAATTTGTTCCAATATATAAAAGAGAAAGATGATGAACAATTTTTTAAGTTCACTCGAATGACAGTCAACCAATTTGAAAAGTTGCTGGATCTTGTTAAAGATAGACTAATAAAGATCAGTCCAAGAAAGCCATTAAGTCCGGAGTTTCGGCTGGTTATGACATTGTAGTGAGTATTATAATAAATATATTTTTCAGAATTTTATTTTTGGGTTAAGCATTTGTTATTAGATAATTATACGTATTTGTTTAGTTATCTAGCCCATGGACCGAGCATGCAGGTAGTTGCATGGAGCTTCTGTGTTTCCAAGTCCACAGTCAGCAACGTGATACGAGAGACTTGTGCAGTTATCTGGGATCAATTATCCCCAATTTACTTAAAACCACCAACTACTGAAGAATGGGAAACTAAAGCAACGGAGTTCTGGTATTGCTGGAATTTACCTAATTGTTTTGGTGCGATGGACGGGAAGCATATAACGATTCAAGCTCCAAAAAAATCGGGTTCGCAGTATTTTAACTATAAAAAAACGTTTAGTATAGTTCTAATGGCAGTTTGCGATGCTTTTTACTTGTTTACACTTGTTGATGTCGGTGCTTTCGGATCTCAAAGCGATGGTGGCATTTTTAAAGAATCGACATTTGGGAAAGCTATGGATAATAATGAATTAGGCCTTCTAGATTCTACCAATTTACGTGGAACTAATATTGCGTTTCCGTATTTTGTGGCTGCAGACGAAGCCTTTCCACTTAAGCACTATATAATGCAGCCTTATCCCGGAACAAATTTATCAGAAAAACAACAAATTTTTAATTACCGCCTATCACGTGCTCGACGCGTTATTGAAAATACCTTTGGCATTTTAGCCAGTCGGTGGCGAATTCTACATACTAACATAATTGCCGATGTTAGTACAATTGAAAGAATTGTATGCGCTACATTATGTTTACATAACTTCGTTAAAATAGAAGAATCGACAAGTAAGCAGCGTTATTATTGTCCAGATAATTATGTAGATCGTTATGATGATTCAGGACGTGTCATTCTTGGTGACTGGCGAGTAAACTGTCCTCAGATTGATGAATTAGGTCGCACAGGGACAAATCGTTCTACACAAGCGAATATTGATTTACGAAATACCCTTGCTGATTATCTTGTGTCGCCAGAAGGAGAAGTAGATTGGCAGTATAATTATGTAAAACGAGGAAGTTTTTAAAATGTATGAATATATTTTCAGATATTAACTATCAATATATGCATTTATCACAACATATAACAATACATACTTAGTGAGAAATGGTACAGCAAATCACATCAATTCGACGTACCATTTCTCACTGGATATATCCTTTCTTTGGTCTTGTGTTCAACTAATCGTGATCGTCCTGTTGCTGTAATAAAGAAATACAATTTGTATATTAAACAATATGTAAAAGTATGTAAATTTATGTAATAAACTATTTTTACTTTTTAAACTAATATTTATGACATATTATGTACATATCGTATACCTTAATTTTCCGAGTCAGACTCGAATTCATAGAGAAGTTGAGAAATTTTGAATTTCACGTTTTTCACTTTTGTCTTTGTCATTTTTTTCATCGATCCGTATAATGAAATGCAAAAATTCCAAAGAGTATCATCTTTTATATCGTCTTTTTTTACGATTGTTTTTTGTACGCCTTCGAGCATGGAGATAAGACGTTCCTCAGGAGGTTGAGGTTTTTTTTTCTTTTTTTGTTGATTTTCTATCTCCAACAATGGTCGTTTCTTATTGAAATCCAATTTTTCGGTACATTTCGAAGTTCCGTCGTCCCCTGTTTCCTTTTTTATATTTAACAGGTAGTTGTGAACATCTTCATCTATGTATTCTACTGATTCGTCCAATACATCTAACTGAGTTTCTGGTGAGCTCTCATCGACATAAAGAATATCGTCTGAAAATTTATTCTTCTGACTGGCATTCAATGCTAAGTTACCAATTGACCTGTACATAACATTATTCCATATATATTACACTAAGTACAACAAAATAGAACATACTACAAAAGTTATTCTTACTTTCTATTTTGTACATGGGGTTGTAAAAATAGTAGGGTATTATATAAAGACCATTCAGTTTCCTGGTTTTCTGACGATGCACCAGACCCAGAAGGAATGTTTGCTTTTTGTCTCCTAACCTTGCTGAAACGTTCTCTTAGAACTTTCCAACGTCGCATAGCATCTTCCGCTGCAAATAAATTAAATATTTTATTATTTTTTTATTAAACAATTCGACAAATTAAAACAACAATTATAGACTTACAGCTGACATTCAATCGATCGCCAATAGACTTCCATGAATTATTGCAAAGTACCTTGTCTTTAAAACCCGGTAATTTTTTATCGTATAAATGAGGATTACTCTCCACCATTAAAATTAACAAACGATCTAATTCTTCGCTTATCTTTTTACTTCGTATTCGAAAATACAATCACTGATACTCGCAAAACAAACACTAAACTTTCGAAATAAAAGTAAGGTTAAGGATGCAGCTCTGTGATTGGTTATAAGGACCACGATCACATACTGAAAAGTACTTCAATGTAAACCACAAAGAATTTCTACGTCTGCGTCTACGTCTACGTCTATGTCTACGTTACGTTCTACGTCCAATGTAAACCACCCTTAACATTCGGGGCATTTAATCTCGCTATTTCCTGTGTGGCGAAAGAACAATGAAGACACGCAACATGCACTACGTATCCATGCTGTGTACGGGCTGATTCCTAATAAGCGAATGTCGATAGGTGGACGCGAGAGCGGATGAAACGGGCACATGCTACGCGGGGATGGAATTCGCGGTCACGGTAACCGAAATGTGGTGAGGTGATGTCTTACCTTACAATGAATATTGTTGGTGGCTGCGGCACGCGGATTGGCTATTGTCTCGCTCTAAAACTTTATCAGCCAGCTCCGCTAGCTTAATTAACGGAACATCGTCAACGACTGCAAGCGTGGCTTGGACTCTAAGAGGTAATCTTTGTAGCCAAATAGAATGTAAGATATTATCTACAATGGCGCCGGCAATGGCAGAAAGTTGTTTAATCTCTCGTAATAAATCGAAAGGCTTCTTGTCATTAAGCTCAATCCCCGTAAAAGCTGTCTAAGCCGTTTTTCTTCAGAATCAGTAAAACGATTAATGAGAACAGTCTTTAAGGTGATATATTTATCTTTTTCAGGAGCGTTTTCAACAATATCGGAAACAGTTAAAAGTGTCTGTTCATCTAAGTGTCTAAGAACCGAACTGAATTTAACTTCATCTGAACGAATTCTATATACAAGAAATTCGCTCTCTAAGAGCAAACCAAAGTTTCGGATGCTTATGCCAGAAAGTTGGTAGTTTTATAAGTCGAAATTCATTTGAATTAACTTGTCTCAACTCACCGGATTGAAGCGGTTCCGCATTCGACAAATTTGTTCCTCTTAACTCAGCTCCAGAAAAGGTTGATATCTCACCATTGTCAGGTGATGTTACTGGAGATTCAGGCAATTTAATGGGAGTCCTATCCACTGGTATTGTGAAGAATCTTCTTAGATGAAACTTAGTAAATACAGGATCCTACAAGTGCTCCAATTAAGCCCTCGGTCTGAAGAAATCGCTTCCAACTGATATTATGCTACGGTATTAATCTCCATCAAAAGTTGTCAACAGTATCACGTCGGGGCCACCAATTTGTGGCGTCTTAATCAACTATAAATGACCTTTACAGTTTTTCTGAATAAAGATTTTATTCGGGAAATTTGTACACAATGTATTTGGTACGAGAGAGAATAATAAGTGAAGTAAGGTATCATGTAGATAAAAATATATGTTGCTAAGAAACAGAATTCGGAGAAGTATTGATTTTGACAAATAATTTGCTAATGGAACAAGTAAATCGAAAAAGTGAATTTATGTGTGTAAATAGTGTAGGGGATGTTATGTAAAATCCCGTTAATTGAGTAATTCTGGGATTGTATGAAGATTGTAGGATAATGTCAGGAGAATAGAGATTAAGGAAGGTAGTAAGATAAATCTTCGTCACTTTGGGCATTGACTTTATTATTAACACTTCCTTGTTGTACTTCAATTTACACGAATTAACGAGTAATACTAGAATCGCACTGATTCGAACTGAATCGGTATACCGTTAGGTAAAGAACCGAATAAAAGAACAAAGAGCTGACGAGCGTCTAGAGAGCAGAGTATCTCTCTCTTAGGAAAATTTAACGACTCGTGCCGTTGTGCCGAATTACACCGGTTTTATTGCCGGTTGACTTCACGTACAGCGTGCGTGATCTGCGCGTCGCTGTATGCTCCGTTTTCCGCTTTCGTAGTAAACGCAAGTCGGCGCAGATGTCAGCAGCGATTGGAATATGTTATAAATGACTTATGTTAGCAAATTTCTTACAGCTCGGCCATGCTGCTCTTTTATTCGTCCTCGAATAAAATTTTTATTCTGTTGCTGATGACTTCGCTTTGCGACTTTTTAACTTAAAAACTAACCAAAATTCGCTTGCTTGCGAGTGCCAAATATAAACTAAAAAAATACAAATTTGAATTTAGTTGGCACCAATTATCTTAAATCTATTATAAACAATGATTAAGTCTAAACTTAACCTTATCGTCCAAACCTTACGCTGGGCGTATCCAGGGTTTTAGTTTGTCGGGGGACAGTATTGCCTTATACGGCTTTGCCGACAAATTGAAACCCGGTATATCTACGACTAGGTATCGATCGAAATCCAGCACTTTTGCTATCTGGAAAGGACCTTTATAAGGTTCGTCAAATTTTGTACTTTGGCCGGGTTTGGCGTGCAGATTTCGAATCATTACGAAGTCGTTAACATTATACTTCGTTGGTACATTGTATTTTGCGTCGCGATATTTTTTATTATACTGCTTTAATTTTTCCGTGGCTTGGATAGCTACATCGCGATTAACGTCGCGTTCTGCGTTAAGATCTGAGTCTATTTGCTTAAGGTCGTTAACAAATTCGGTGAGTCTTATATCCGAATGATTACGTTGGTCATAACCTAGCAGCAATTTAGAAGGTGTATTTTTTATACCGTTATGATACGTATTATTAATTACATATTGTGTTTTATTTAGGCAGTTTTTCCAGTCGTCTGGTGACTTGACCAGCTTTTTCAATGATGATTTTATGAATCGATTAGCTCTCTCTACGAGACCGTTCGACCAAGGTGATGCGACTGCAATTAACCTGTGTTTTATTTTCAAAGACTCTACAAAATGTTTAAATTCATTAGAGGTAAAGGCAGATCCTCTGTCTGTAATTATTTCTTTTGGTATTCCAAAAATGTCAAACAACCCCTTTAAATTGCGATTGACTTCTTTTGACCTTGTTGTCTTTACAGCAAAGAGCCACGTGAAACGAGTGAATGAATCTACTATTACTAAGATGTGGCGGTAATTTCCGGATGTTTGCTGTAGAGGACCAAAATGATCCATGTGTAAAACTTGGAAGGGAACCGTGGATGACTGTATTAGCTGAAGTTCTCCTTCACGCGCATGTGAAGAGAAATTTGTTATAAGGCACGTTATGCAGTGGTCGATATGGTCCGCAATTTTTTTGCGCATAGTCGGAAACCAATACGTTCGAGAAATTCCTTGTAAGGTTTTTTCCAGACCACAATGCGCCATTTCGTCGTGATATGTCCTTATCACGTTTGTCGTCATTAATTCCGGTACTACAAACAGTGAGCGATTGTCGACCTTCCGATAGAGTAAGCCGTCAATCAATGTGAACTGTTTATCGTCGCGAAACTCTAATTCGCGAGCTATGTTTTTAAGATAAGGATCGCATAGTTGTTTAAGTTCGAGCTGGCGCTCCAGGGTTAGCGTATCCACGTATAAGGCTATGCGGCTGAGCGCATCTACATGTGCCATTTGTCCGCCTGATTTATGCGCGACTGAGAAATGATAGTTTTGTAAAGCGAGAGTCCAACGTGCGATTCGCGGATTTAAGTTGGCTTTATTTATTGCGTAAACTAATGCATTGCAATCCGTAATTACTGTGAATTTAATGCCGTATAAGTAAATGTGAAAACGTTCTATCGACCGTACGATAGCTAGCATTTCAAGCTCAAAGCTATGATAATTTTTTTCCGCTTGATTAGTAGACTGGCTGAAATATGCTATTGGCTTCCAAT
Source organism: Mycetomoellerius zeteki (assembly GCF_001594055.1). Classification (NCBI taxonomy): domain Eukaryota; kingdom Metazoa; phylum Arthropoda; class Insecta; order Hymenoptera; family Formicidae; genus Mycetomoellerius; species Mycetomoellerius zeteki. The sequence goes on from NW_017257814.1 coordinate 81,274, forward strand.
CACCGTTTTTTTGTTTTTGTAATAAAATACCACCTAATCCTAAGGCGCTTGCGTCGGTGTGCAGTTGTGTTTCAGCTGCCGGATTGTATAAAGCTAAAATTGGTTGCGATGTCAATTCGCTTTTTAAAGATTGAAAGGCTTTTATGCAATGTATATCAAAATCAAAATCCACTGTTTTACGTAGCAGTTGTCTAATAGGCGCAGACTTAATAGAAAAATCCTTAATAAATTTTCTGAAAAAGTTTGTCAGTCCTAAGAAACGTTGTACTTCTAGGACGTTTCGAGATTGCGGAAATCGGTCGATAGCATCGGTGTGTCGTTTACTTATCGTGATGCCTGTGTTGGAAATAACGTATCCGAGATACTCGACTTGTTTTCGGAGAAATTTACATTTCGAAACATTTAATTCGAAACCGTAACGTTTCAAGGTTTGCAAGACCTTGCGAAGTGTTTTCACGTTTTCTTCGACAGTATCTGTCGCGATCATAATATCGTCGATGTATACTATGACCTTGTTTTCGTTAATAAAGGTTGATAATATATTAACTAATCTTTTCTGGAATTCGGCCGGAGCCTCACAATAACCAAAAGGTAAACTTGTGTATTCGTACTGCCCTTCATGGGTCGCAAACGAAAAATACTTCGTGTGCCTCTCGTCGACCTTGATCTGATGGAATCCATCACGAAGATCGAGGAGAGTGAAGACGGTCTTATTCCCTAGGAGTGCTATACAGTCCTCAATAATAGGAAATGGGTATTTTTGTTTTTCGACACGTTGATTCAACGGTCGCAGGTCTACGCATAAGCGCAGATGACCGCTTTTCTTTCTCACGGGAACGATCCGTGCGCAATAAGGAGAATCGCTTCTTTTAATTATCCCTCGACTCAAGAGATCATCCGTTATATCGCGAATTTGCGTTTTTTCAACATGCGCAAAACGGCGCGGTGCATAAGCATAAATAGAGTCGTCCTTTAGACGTACCTGTACTCGATAATTATCATCGTGAATCCTCATGATCTCTGAATCGATGTCAAGAAGCAAGTTTTTTAACGCTTTTGTACATTCGGGACCGAAGTCAGTTTCGATCTCGTCAAATCGATTAATCGCGCGGCTATCTTCCGTGCATGCAAGAATGTGCAACAATGTTTCGGGAAACGCGCGTTCATTTGTCTCTAATTTTTGTTTCGGCGGATTATATATTGCCGTGATAGTATGCGCATCAAGAAAATCTCGACCTAAAATGAGGTCGGTATAAAAATTATCATTCTTTATTATGTTTAACGTAATATTTAATTTTTGATCTAACTGTTTTAACGTGATGCTCGAGTCGACGACGCCGACTATTTCTACCGGCTCACCGTTTAACGCTCGGTAGGTGAGTTTCGGTATCTTACTTATATTTACGTCGTTATCGTAAAATTTATTGAAAACAGAAAGTTTTACAAAAGATATCGGACTACCCGTATCAACGAGTGCGCGTAGATTACACTCAACGTTGTTCAACCAGCTAACCACTAACGCTAGACTTTGAATAAAAATGTTTTTACCGATAGGTTGAACGTGTGCTATCACCGAATCCTCAGAGGTTACCTCATCACTGGTTACCGTAGCCACTGGAATTGAGGTCGGAGACGAAGGCACCGTAGTAGAGGTTGACTGTTGCTGCGCTAGCTGCTCTTTGCGACGAAGTTTGAAGCACTTGTCCTTTTCATGTCCTGGAGTTTTGCAGTACGTGCAGATGATTCCTTCCCTCTCGGGCTGCTTATTAACAACGTCTGCTTTGTTTCCAGGTTTTTGGGTTGAATCCCTCGTTCTTGTTGATTTAACATCACTTCCAGAGCGCTTATCGTGCTCTAGTGATACCGAAGCAATTTGATGCATGGTATCTAAGAATATATCCACTGATTCTGCATTCAGTGACGCTGCAAGCTCCCTCAGTGATCTGCTACCGATCCCACTAATTAAGAGATGGATGGTGCTTTCCTGTGAGAGACCTAAATTATGCATGAGCGTAAGTTTATCCATAGCGTATTCTAAGAATGTTTCTTTGAAAGAATTCCATTTTCTTTCTTCTATTTTTTGTAATGCTACGTGGTAGAGTATTCTTCTAGTAAATCTTTTCAAAATGGCTTCTTTGAATCCTGACCAGGACTCGATCATAGGGCCTGATCCTATATAGTACCAGCGTTTGGCTATATTTACGAGCCTTGATGACGCCGCTAAGAGTGTAACATCCTCTGGAACCTTATGTATCCGTGCTACTTGGTCAACTCTTTGTACCCATAACTGAACGTTCTCTGATTCCTTGCCTCCATATTCTGGAATTTGCGAGGCGAGCAATGAAATTGCATGCGAAGAGGACATTGATGCAAGGGAACTTCGTTGTGACGGTTGCGAGGAGCTGTGGCTTCGTGGTGTCACCGACTCCTGCACCGGTGGAAGTTGTTCCGTTTGTGCTGGCTGTGGATTGGTATTCCTTGCCGTAAGTGCTTGAAGCATTTCTTGTAGCACTATTTGTTGAGCTTGCTGGCTCTCTAATATCTGCTGCTGCATTTGTTGCAGTGGATTGGCTATCGCCGTAATTAAGGAAGCTATTTCTGGCGTGGTTTGCCAAGACTGCCCCGGAACGGGCGAAAGACTCGGCAGTGTAGACACAGGTTTATTGGTATGTTTTTGACCGCCTGATGCCTTCGCGGAGCGCGTCTGAACGTTTTGACGTTCTATAAAATTCAACATATCGTCGATCAATTTGTGACGATCCTCTTGGATTGGCATATTAAATCGTTGAGCCTCCTTCTGAAGCTGTTCTAGCGACATTTCTTCTAATCGGGCTCTATCCATCTTGTTTATCTGAATATGTCCTTTAGGCAAAGCCAAGGCGACTTGATTCCTCGTGCGCGCGTTATTGTGCGAAGAACGTAACGTACGACGGGAATTTTCCACTCGCGAACACCGAACTCGCGAAGCTTGTACCGCACTTGCTCTGCTTCAATTAGTTGTAATTTGTAAGGAATATGTTTTAAGGAGCTGATTTGCATCCGCAGGAAATGCGTCTTTGATGAGGAGCGGAGTTGTATCCGCAGGAAATGCCTCTTTGAGGGCGTGGGTTCGAATCCCACTTCTGAGACTGTAGGGGATGTTATGTAAAATCCCGTTAATTGAGTAATTCTGGGATTGTATGAAGATTGTAGGATAATGTCAGGAGAATAGAGATTAAGGAAGGTAGTAAGATAAATCTTCGTCACTTTGGGCATTGACTTTATTATTAACACTTCCTTGTTGTACTTCAATTTACACGAATTAACGAGTAATACTAGAATCGCACTGATTCGAACTGAATCGGTATACCGTTAGGTAAAGAACCGAATAAAAGAACAAAGAGCTGACGAGCGTATAGAGAGCAGAGTATCTCTCTCTTAGGAAAATTTAACGACTCGTGCCGTTGTGCCGAATTACACCGGTTTTATTGCCGGTTGACTTCACGTACAGCGTGCGTGATCTGCGCGTCGCTGTATGCTCCGTTTTCCGCTTTCGTAGTAAACGCAAGTCGGCGCAGATGTCAGCAGCGATTGGAATATGTTATAAATGACTTATGTTAGCAAATTTCTTACAATAGTAAGTGAAAACGTGTAATGATAAAGTAGGAAACTCCAGGGTAGATAAACTTCGTGTTGGGACCGGCCACAAGTTAAGGACAAATGAATGCGTTTGAGCGAGACACAACGATATATAATAAGAAATGAATAAAAGATGTCACTATTATCGAGTTTGGAATTAAAAAGTCTGTACTATCGACCTCGATCAAGTTCGGCCGTCGATCCAGCACGCCTCAGCGAGTCTTACAATCTGCCATCAGAGTTGTCAATTTTCTTCGAGGAGGCTTGGACCTTATTGGAAGCGGTCACATACATCAGAGGACGAGGATTGATCGGGACTGTGATATTCACTGACTCTAAAAGTGCTTTGGAAGCGGTTGCAGCAGTACAACATGATAATTATATTATTCATCAGCTGAGGAATGAGCTGTATCTGGCCTCTCAAGATGACATAGCTATTACCCTATTTTGGGTATCTATCCATAAAAGCATTCTGGGCAATGAAAGAGCGGACGAATTGGCTAAGTAATATGCTATCATGAAGGGAATAAGAAGAGATTGATTGATTCCACATCCAGATGCGGTCAAAGCTGTAAGGGACGGCTCTAAGGCTAAATACGTGAAATGGCTCGAAGAAGCAGCAACAATTAAAGGCACTCTTCATACAAACTGTTATCAAAATACTTCTCCACATGTATGGTTCACTAAATCCTCTTTTAAAAGAGGTGAAATCATGTTGATTAATCGAATCAGAAGTAATCACTACAACTTAAATGAGAGCTTACATCGCAAAGAAATAATCCCCTCGGTGTCTTGTATGTGCGGAGATCCGAAGCAGGATGTGAACCATGTTATATTCCACTGCCCAGAGACGAGAAACAAAACCATGGCTCTTATCGATCACTTGAGAACTATTAAATCCGATTCAGATGACATTTTTCCTTTTCTTAAATCCCCTTCTCCCGGCTTGTGTAGGAGACTGCTTGCATTCTTCGAATC
>NW_017257814.1:85948-91010 GCF_001594055.1 Mycetomoellerius zeteki
GGGGGGGGGGGGCGGGGCCGTTTGACTGCGGTCCCGGCAGGGGACTTTTCCCTCCCCCCCCCCACTTTCTTTGTTAAGCCAATGGCACATACAAAAACGTAAGGCCGTAAAACGTAATCAGTAAAGGCCATCACACGTACAAAAATTTTAATCGGAATCGTAAGGTCATAAGCAAATCGACCAATCTCAATCAAAATTAAGATCTCGCGTTTTTAAACGCTCGACTGTGATTGGCCGATTTGCTTACGGCCTTATGATTACGACTAAAATTTTTGTACGTGTGATGGCCTTAAGGAAATCGTAACATTGGATTCGCTATCGACCTTATGGTCTCTACTGTGATTGGTCAATTCGCTTACTGATTACGTCTTACGGCTTTACGTTTTTGTATGTGCCATGGGCATTACAGGACGCAGCAGTGGAAGGTTGGCGGTTTCCCTATTTGTTACTGGCTAATATGGTTTTGTCCACGGAACCAAAGGCCAATCAAAAGCCAAGAAGAAGAAGTCCAACATCCCCTTAATAGTATCTCATCGATGGCAATATCCATTTTTTTTGCAATGCTCCTGACGAAAATAAATTGCTGAAATCACTGATATAACTAAAATCTATCGAATTAATAGAGATTTCAGTGATTTATTTCCATCAAAAGCACCGCAAAAAAATTGGATATTGCTGTGTAATTGACATCCACTTCTTCAAAGAGTGCAATGGTAGTATGCAAAGTATTTTTGACATTTTGCGGTTACAGGAAAAAGGTCCCCCTCCTCTCTTTCAGATTTATCTCTGGTTAAACCACAGTATACAGTAACGCAACTCTCTGTCGGCACTTTTGATGTTGGTGAAGCCAAAATCGTAGCGCGCATGCGCAAGTTGAGACATTACATACGGTAACGCCATCTAGACTTCTCTCTTACTTACTCTCTTAAGGCCACCACACGTACAAAAATTTTAGTCATAATCGTAAAGCAAATCGGCCAATCACAGTCGAGTGTTTAAAAACTCGATATCTCAATTTTGATTGTGATTGGTCGATTTGTTTGCGACTTTACGATTCCCACTAAAATTTTGTATGTGTGATGGCCTTTAGGCTGTCGCATCCACCTTCCGTAACAGTAACCATAAGACGTACCGTAAGAATAAGCCAATCACAGTCGAGAATTCTTTTGAACTTTTAATTCTAATTGACTGATTCTTGCGTTATGTCTTATATTACTGTAATATTAAAAAATTGAAAATATTTGTATAATACATGGTATATCTATCATATTTTTTAGGAAATTTAAATACATGTCTTCCTTCTAATTCAAGATTCCAAGACATCCATTTATTGAACAATATTTAATTTTTTTTCCACTCATTTTCTTGAGTGTGATGTGTAATCTATTTTCTTTTTATATCTAAAACAGAGCTAAGCTCAAAGTGTTTTCTGCAAGAGAATTAAAAATCTGTAGGATATATATGTACAGATCTACAATTCTCTTTAAGGATAATTGTCACTTTCTTTATTCTTTACACTTAACTTCACTCTATTTCACTTCATTGCACTTCACAATAATCCACTTCACTTTACTTTTTTTCACTTCACTATTAAGGGATAACGCCACTCTAGAGCTCGAAAAAAAGACGTGTTTTTGATAATTTTTTACGGAGATACAATAAAGGAAATGGGAAATCTGTTTATAGGAGTTTATTATACATGTTCTGAAGTAAATAAAAAAATTTTTTAATTAACATTTTTCAACAAAATGGCGGCTACATAATATGAAACTCGAGACCACCTCTCGCCGAAGGGGCTTCACGGCCGGAAAAGTTTCTCCCACAATTTTCAATCTAGAACAAAAACCAAAATTTTTTGAAAACTATATATGATTGGCTACAAAAGTACGTAGGCGATTTTGAAAATATTGAATTTTGAAAAAATAGTGCTTATCTGAAAAAAAAATTCATTTTTCGGTAAAAAAATTTCGCTGTAAATTGTTTATAACAAAAAAAGTTGACAAAATATTAAAAAACCCCTATGTACTTTTGTGTAAAATCAAGTTACAATGCTACTGTCAAAATTTGGATAGAATCGATCAAAAATTGTTCGAGTTTTGTTTCCGGCAAATTCGAAAAACATTGTTTCGAGAAAAACGCATTTAAAGTTTTAAGTACTAAAAAAGTATAAATTTTTTTATATACCTCTAGTCGGCAATGCCTGCACCATACATTTCACCTTCCACATTCAAATTCTCCTGCTCTGCATCTTTTCTGACTGATCTTAACGATCCCCTGGCCTCTTTTGCAGCATCAGATAGCGAGCGCTCCGAAAACTTGACACGGCGAGCATCGGTCTCCAAGCAGTAATTATAACAATTTGGTCCAATGGTCAAGCCCAAGAGCTTCATAACTTGCATTATACTTGAAAATCCGTCATTAAATATGCAGACAGCTAAATTTGCAACTGTGTCAAGTGTAATTTTGCCACTAGAAACAGTTTTTGGAGCCATCGACCATACGAGAGCGTTAAAACTTTTGTTACTGTTTTGTGTAAAACCGCCGATGCATCGCTCAAGCAAATCGTCGCTGCTTAGTTTTTCATACACAGGCTTAATCGCTTCAAAAACTTCATCACGAAGGGCTGATTTATGCTTGTCTTTTGCCACGAGCACCACGAATCTTTTCCGGGCAGGTACTTGTCGTGCTGCGGTTTTTCGTCTGTCGATAGCTTGTGGTAGAGTGTTCCCCAGATTGCATCTCTCATTTTCTCCACTGAATCATGATTCCGGCGTATTGCTAATCCATAATAAATAGATAGTTTATCTATAAGTTTGTCAGTCAATTTTCCCTTTCCGCCAAGACCTTTTGTAAGTTTTTTTAAATTTCGAAGACGTGTATCCATTCGCTTCTGGACGTGATCGATGCATTCTTTTTTGAAAACTTCCTTATTCTCAGCACTCTGTACTTCGAAAAGGTCTTTGAAAGTCTTTGAATCTCCATCTCCTACGTAGTTAATGTATTTAACATTATTCACAGTTTCCGAGCGTTGAAACATTTCAATAACAGCATCGACCTCCATTTTCCCCGCTGAGCCTTCGTGATTTCTTTGACATTCGCTTGTATATGTTTCCGACCACTTTGCATACTCTCTCTTCAGTGTCAAACTTTTTCTCCCAAAACTCACAAGATTTACAATATTTAGATTTCACAACAATGTCAAGCACTTTGCCGGTAAACCAACCAATAAGCGTCACCAATCCGAACAAAGACGAAAAACCGCGCTTTCTCCACGATCCATCGCCTGAAACTGTAATACCATTCGTTTGTCCACTTTCGATACACTTTTCAGTCTCTTCTTGCGCAGCTTTACGCATGCTATTTTTGCAAACAGCTTGTGTTGTATTACAAATTGTGTGAATCAGTTTGTCGTAAAAAGAATGAAAAATCGGCCGAGGAAAATCCATGATTGCACAAAACTTTTCTATTCCGTTTTCTATCCGATTCCTAATAATCGCATTGCTAACATTATTCTACGATTTACTTCATATGATTTGTCTATTAATGGACAATTAGGAATAATAGTTTCTTCACAATTATCACAAGAAACTACAATTTTAAAACCTAAACCACGTTTACCACTTTCGGTAAATCTCACGTTTGACTTACACGTTTTGCACACTAAAACATTAGAAATGACATTAAAAACTGCTAAAAAATTTATCAGTCGATAGCCAAATGCCTCATCTACTTCAACTTCCTTATTTGATTCTCCTGCCTGCTTTAGTTTCTTCGCAGATGTGCTGACGCTCTCCGGCTCCGGCGCTTCCAATTCATAGCGGTTCAACGGTCGTTTACCAAATCTTTTTCGTCTTTTCGAATATCCGCTAGTTTTCTTCGTTTCTTTTTGTTCACGATACACAGGATCACTCATTGTACTAAATATAACTAATTTTTTTAATGTACGTTATGAAAAAACTAAAAATCAATATATGAGCGAAAAATTTACGAGCGTTCACTGTCGAGCAGCGTTTTCTCAACGGTTTCTGAGGCTGCACTAATACTTTTCTGAGTTAATATACTACTTGTGCCATCTAGAGGTACCCTAAAAACTTTTCTTTTCATTTCATGAGCCAGGTAAGACCATTACAATAGCTAGAAACTCGGAGCGCCCCACCCAAGAAGACTAGAACCAGGAGAGTCAACTCGCGTGGTGGGGGTGAGTCAAAAAGCGTCACCCGCTGCTTACCCCCAACCCCTTTTGAGGACGATGCTCAGTAGCTCACTGCGCATCGTCCCCACCCTTTTGGGGACGATGCTCAGTAGTTCAATGAGTACCTCACAAAATTGGAATATTGTTTTTCGATTTTCTTTATCTCCAGGATTGAAGTCACAATTTCGAACACAGCACACTCGCTTGGGCATCGTAAATCACATCGGATTAAATTTTTACGGTTTATGTTTAGTTCAAAATTCAATCAAACAGAAACAAGGTACGTTGACATGCGCAGTCACGAATTGAAACCGACTATGTAGAGCAACAGAGAGGATGAAGCGCAAGAGTGGGGGGTGTCGTTCGTTTCCACTAGAGTCCTAGATATCAGAGAAGCGCAACCGGCTTAAGTCAGTATCGCAAAGTTACTAACAAGAGTATTAAAAATGGCCGACATGCAATGAAACTGCCTTTAAACTGTCATCATCATAACCTCTTAATTTGCACTGCTATTAACGGAGTAAAACTTTACTCGAAAGGTTTTTTCGAAAGATTCTCGATAAAATTATTCCTGAAATTAAAAAAATATTATTGCATCTCTAGCGACAATTTTTCTCATAATTTTTGTATGAATTAGAACATTTTTCAGAAATATTCAGAAAGTTTATATCTTCTCTCAGAACTGTTTATACAAGTGAATTCTGAAATTTCTCATTCCATAATTAAAAAAAAATGTTCTTGTTTTAGATTTTATAACATTTCATCAGAAATTATACAAAAAATCTTAGAAATCTTATATATTTCATAAGTAATATATATGAAAAATTCTGAGATAAGATGTAGATTTTCTGAGAAGTGTTCCAATTCGTA
>NW_017257814.1:91136-95380 GCF_001594055.1 Mycetomoellerius zeteki
TCTTCTACGTATCATACAGAATTATTTATTTGAGTAATCTCTGATGAAAATTTTTCTCAGAATTTTTCACATAATTTTGCAGAAATTCTATATAATTTTTCAGAATTTCCATATAATTTTATAACTTTCTTACATTTTTCATACGAATTGGAACACTTCTCAGAAAATCTACATCTTATCTCAGAATTTTTCATATATATTACTTATGAAATATATAAGATTTCTAAGATTTTTTGTATAATTTCTGATGAAATGTTATAAAATCTAAAACAAGAACATTTTTTTTTAATTATGGAATGAGAAATTTCAGAATTCACTTGTATAAACAGTTCTGAGAGAAGATATAAACTTTCTGAATATTTCTGAAAAATGTTCTAATTCATACAAAAATTATGAGAAAAATTGTCGCTAGAGATGCAATAATATTTTTTTAATTTCAGGAATAATTTTATCGAGAATCTTTCGAAAAAACCTTTCGAGTAAAGTTTTACTCCATTAACAGCAGTGCAAATTAAGAGGTTATGGTGATGACAGTTTAAAGGCAGTTTCATTGCATGTCGACCATTTTTAATACTCTCGTTAGTAACTTTGCGATACTGACTTAAGCCGGTTGCGCTTCTCTGATATCTAGGACTCTAGTTTCCACTTCTTGCCTCACCCCCACTACCGCTTTTACGCCGAGTTGACTCTCCTGGTTCTAGTCTTCTTGGCCCCACCAATCAGATTATCGACCAAGCGAAGCGGCAGTTTTGGTTTCGAAATAAGTATTTAAAAATTTTTTTGCACTACGGGACCAAGTGTTCTTTATTTTTAAGACTCTAAGGCATCATTTAAACAAAAAAAAATTTTTGAATTTTTTGAAAATTCTAGAGTGGCGTTACCCCTGAATATCTAAAACAATTTGCAAGACATCACCGACATAAAAGCATACGAATTTAATACTGCCGTTACCGCTAATTGTTACACAAACACTGCAACGGTTAAGAGAAAGACCGAAAACAAAGAATAAATGAGAGAAAAGTTCAGATGGCGTTACCGTATGTAATATCCATCGACATCTAGAATGGACCGCTGATGGCAATGGTGGGGGTAGAAAGACGATTAGAGTGAGAGGCAGGAATAATAAGATCGTTCTTTCTCTGTTTACTGAAGCCTGATTGGTTGTTGTTAATCCAACAGTAGTCCAACAACCCATCATGCTTCAGTAAACAGAGAAAGAACGATCTTATTATTCCTGCCTCTCACTCTAATCGTCTTTCTACCCCCACCATTGCCATCAGCGGTCCATTCTAGATGTCGATGGTAATATCTCAACTTGCGCATGCGCGCTACGATTTTGGCTTCACATAATGAATAGAGTTGCGCTACTGTATACTGTTAAACTCTGAGAAAATTTTTTACGTCAATTTACGTTGCGCCCGTTTCTCCAATATATTCAAATATATGAGCGACTTTTTCTTGCGATACCAAAAAACTTATTTATTGATTTATACTAGGATATTAATCAAATAATAGATAGCTCTACCAAGTCCGTTTTTTTTATCGCTTCACAAAGTTGGTTTTACATCCAAATCAAAATAACGCATATCGACGGGAAGAAATGAAACTAAAAATTATAAAACAAATTTATCGTCAATATTGCACTGGAAAACGTTATCGCTCGAAAACTCTTCAGACAACTTCTTTTATCTTTCTTATTTCGTTTCCCAACCAAGGTATATCGCAAAATTAAATATTGTAAAATTACTACATCTGTTTCGAAACATAATGATGAATTTTTTTAATATCTGGGGATTATCGTAACAACTACCTCAGTGCATAAAATATATACAGGGTGACCCATGTAAAGTGTTACAAGCTATTATCTCTGAAAGTGTGTCAAATGATTAATATATTCAGACAAAAGTTTTATGACTTTGAGGAGAGCATAAGATAGTACCATTTGTTTGACCTTGGGTAGCGTTGTCAAAGTGAGAGCAAGGCCACTTTGAATTTTTTAAATGGAACCCCCTATTTTTTATTACATATTCTTGTAGCTTACCTTGAGAGCTTTCCAAAACACTATAATTAAGTTCATTTTCATTAAGTACTTTTCGAGTTATGAGACTTGAAAGTTACAATATTGCCGGCATTAGCATTACACAAGGTGTCCGACCGACGGCTAAAATCTCTTGAATGTTGTTCAGGATCATGTCCTGAATAACATTTATCAAGATCAAGGCCATTGGAGGTTGTACCTCTTATTTTCATTTTTACGTAAAAATTAATTTTTAGTGCAAAAATGAAAATAAAAGGAATAATCTCCAATGGCCTTGACAAATGTTATCCAGGACATGATCCTGAACAACATTCAAGAGGTTTTAATCGTCGATCAGACAACTTGCGTAATGCTAATGCCGACTATACTGTAACTTTCGAGCTTTATAACTCGAAAAATAATGAAACAATATTTTATTAGTGTTTTGGAAAGCTCTCGAGATAAGCTACAAGAAAATGTAATAAAAAAATGGAGTTCCATTTAAAAAAATTCAAAGTAGCCTTGCTCTCACTTTGACAACGCTACCCAAGGTCAAACAAATGGTACCATCTCATGCTCTCCTCAAAGTCATAACACTTTTGTCTGAACATATTAGTCATTTGATACACACTTCCATAGATAATAGCTTGTAACACTTTACATGGGCCACCCTGTATATATATATATATATGTATATATATATATATACATATATGGCTAATATAAATTTATTCCTTTGATCGTACCGCTGAACACTGTAACGATTACTTATAATAATTAAAGAATTCTTTTTTGTTCTTTCCATATGCAATTAATTCTGATATATGCAGCAGAATTGTTATATTAAAAAATACCTATGGTATAAATAAACATTCGTTGAAATAATGATTCAAGTGAAAATGAATTAATTACATTAGTATTGTTGATCGCGCGTCTAGATGGTCTAGATTCATTCGCTCTCGGAGCCGCTTTCGCCGGTCGCGCTAGCGGAACCGCTACCAGTACCGGATCTCGATCTTGACGGTGACATAGATAATGAGGTCGACAGAGATCCCGATGGTGATTTCGCAGGCGATCCTGAACGCGATCTCGACTTGGATCTCGATGTGTTTCTCGATTGAGGACTGCCGGATCGAGATCGCGATTGTGATTTACTGCGTGATTTAGACGACGAACGTGACTGAGAACGCGAGCGCGATCGAGACGGCGATCTAGATTTCGATGGTGAATGTGACCGCGACAGCGAACGCGAACGCGAACGCGATCTCGACCTCGATCTCGACTTTGATCTAGATCTTGATCTTGATCTTGATCTTGATCTTGACTTCGATTTCGATCTCGAGCCAGACTTGGAACGAGATCGCGACTTTCTACTGGACGCCTGCGAGGACGCTCTTGATGACGCACGCGATCCTTCCTCGTTCTCTGCTTCGGAACCTGCAAACCAATTTTCTGATTATCAGAAAAATTTTCAGAGTGGCAGCCTGTCCTCCCTGACTATATCATAATGAAGAGAGTAAACGAACCTTTAGCTACAATATCTGTCTTCCCTTGTTGAGTTTCCTGCTCCTCCTCCTCCTCCTCCTCTTCCTCCTCTTCCTCCTCCTCGTCCTCATCTTCCTCGCCCGGCGGCTCCAATTGTTTTTCTCGATATCTTTGCATTCTGAATTCATTGACGTTTAGCGGTCGGTGACGCACTATCAGGCGCGTGTTGTTTGGCTGCTGTCCGACTTTCTGGCGCCGTTTACTCAGTCGCACACGCGTCTCCAATTCATTGTAATAAACCTACAATACATAAATGGATTAATGTGACAAATCACAAAATTATAACACATCATATAATGCGGCGCTCATATATACCCCGTCTTGTCTTATCACGAGGAAATAGTTCTCCTCGTATCCTTTGGAAGCTTTGCTCTTGACGTTCCAATTGTATTCTCTAGCCATTTTGTACTCGTATTCCTCCTCATCGGCGTAATCGATACCAGCAGTAAAATCTCGTCGGCGTTTCTCCAAAGTTTCTTCCAACGGTAAAAAGTAAGCTACAAATTGCTCACCACTCTCATCCATCACACCTCTACAAGAAGTATTATGATTTTACATAATATCTATATTAATATCTAAATTAATTGAATGGTAAAGCAAATAATAATTCTTTTCAATACACACATTTCCTTTTGTATTGCATAAAATTACTGAGAGAGAGGGAGGGGGAGGTAGGGAGGGA
>NW_017257814.1:95452-97768 GCF_001594055.1 Mycetomoellerius zeteki
AGAGAGACAGACACACACTTACCTTATCATGGCTTGTGACATTTCTTCTATCTGTGCTGGTACAGATCGACCAGTTGGTGCAGGATCAGAATCAAATATGACTTGCGCACATGGATATTTCCACAACTAAAAAAATTTTAAAAATTGTAACCATACATATGTAATGACAATATTGTTGACAGACGCTGCAATAGTACCTTAAAGTCTGGATATACTGGCAATATTTCTATAGGTACTACATTCGGTTTACTGTAGTGTCTTTCAATTGGCTTTTTATTGTCTTCAAATGTCTTTTCTATAGCTTTTATTTGGCTCTCACGGTCCATGTACAATGTTTCCTCCTGATTAAAAATAATTGAATTGGAAAATAAACAAATATGCTATAAATTTTGCTCAATATACATCATACCTTGAAATTCTTCTTGATACTGTAACCAACTTTGGCTTCAACCTTGTCTGCTGTTTGTGGCTGGAATCTCGTGCTTTCCGTGGAAATATATTCTGTGCGTCTCAACCATGAAACACTCCTGGCATGATGCCGAGAACGTTTAGAATCTTGAGGTGTGAGAACATCTTCTTCCAACAGCTTTTCGTCAGCTGGATCTAATTGAGCATTTGGATCTCCCGCATATGTGTCCTTATTTATTAGATCAATTTCTACTCCTAAATCATGTTCTGTCAATACTTCATATTTGTAATTACGTTCTAATGAGGTTGGATTATACTGAATAAATCTGCATTACAAACATGACAAATTATTACAAGACAAAAGGATGTACATGACAGTTTGATGAATCACATTACTCACCTGGTTGGTTCAAAGGGATAAGCTATAAATTTTGGGTCAAACGGGATATCCGGCAGCGTGTTGCAATATTTCACTCTGCATATAAGCTCAGATCTGAAAAAGCACAGGTCGATATAACAATGCTATAGTTAAGTACTGCTTATGATAATTCAGTTATCATATTCGCTGGTGTGCTTATTTACCGCTTCTCTGCTGGCCTGGCCACGCGTTTATCCCGGTCAGCTTGATTACTGTTAGTTTGGATGGTAGGTGCCATTTTTTTTATAGCGTCCTCAATAAATCTCTAGCAATCAATAATACAATTCAACTGGTGACACAAATTGAACGTGACGGCCAAAACCGAGTACTATATAACCACATCGTATATTATGCAATTAATACAACTGATCACAGCGTTATAAGTGAATTACAATTGAACACAACCAACTACAACCAGGAAGTTAGGAAATAAGGGTTAGGTGGGTTAGGTGGGACCGAGATATGCTTAGCCACGGAGTAATAAGAAGGAGATCAAGCTCAAGCGGTCGGCCATGAAAAAGATGGGCTCGAAACACGGTGTCGGAAAAGCACTGTATAGAAGAACTGATCTGAGCGCGCCTGTCGGAGAACTAGGATATTTTTCAACATGTCGTATTTCGTATGCGCGCGAAAAACGTGTTATGTGGGGTCTACAACAGAAGTCGTAGCGGTCGTAAGGTCTTAAGTCGTAGAAAATTAACCAATCACAGTTGATTATTCTTCTCATATTCGACTATGATTGGTCAATTTTCTACGACTTGAGACCTTACGACTGCTATGACTTCTATTGTAAACTCCGCATTAAAGGAGCCTACAGACCAGAGCGGCGTAGCGGTGAGCGGCGAGCGGTAGCCCAATAAAAGCCATGCTTCACTAATGATGTCACGCAAAAGCGTGGCTCTCATTGGGCTACCGCTCGTCGCTCACCGCTGTGCCGCTCTGGACGTGTTCATTTGACCGCACGACACTCGCTAGTACGCACTCAGTGCACACTAAATGGCACGAGATATTTTGACGGTGCCAGTTCAGTGCACTGGATATATATATATATAGGATATCAGTGCATTATTTGTCACAGTATAAAAGGATATACAGTAGGGACAAGCAAATCTGTAATTTATAGCATGCAAATGTGTACAATTATTGATAAGTATTGTTGTGTACATAAAAAATAAAGGTAATTATTCGGAATACCTCCCTCACCTCCGATTTCGATGAAATTAGGCTTATTCGATGCGTTTTTGCACAAAACGAAAGAATCTGGCAGAAAAAAGTGTCGCTCTGCCTCGCGAACCGAGATATTTAGCGTTAAAGTTGACGACTCTGCAGGTTAGGAAATCTGTCATACCGACTATGTGCACGAAATTTGAAATTAATGCTATAAAATAAATTAAACGTATGTAGTAGTGCTTAGACATTGTCCGCTTGGAATATTTGTAACCCATGTAGACAGTGGGGTGTATTGACAGTAATGCTTGGGTTCGGGCGGC
>NW_017257814.1:98496-102539 GCF_001594055.1 Mycetomoellerius zeteki
GACGGCTCGGCCGCTGAGACTCGAGTGGTAGTGGGGGTCACTCGCCGGAATCAGCCCGAAATGTGCATCTAGTGCCGAGCACTGTTCTAGACGGTTAGGTCCCAAGCGGGTAGGTTTTTTTTTTTTTTCGTTCGGGCGGCGTAGCCCAAGCATTACTGTCTATACACCCCACTGTCCACATGGGTTAGGATTTATTTGTTTTATAGCACACATTTTAAATTTGGTGCCTGTTGGACCGACAAGTAACGAGACGCATGCGCATGAAGTCAGAGAGCATGAAGAAAGCATACTGGTAGCACTACACATAGTCGGTATGACAGATTTCCTAACCTGCAGAGTCGTCAACTTTAACGCTAAATATCTCGGTTCGCGAGGCAGAGCGACACTTTTTTCTGCCAGATTCTTTCGTTTTGTGCAAAAACGCGTCGAATAAGCCTAATTTCATCGAAATCGGAGGTGAGGGAGGTATTCTGAATAATTACCGAAATCAACTTAATCATAAACTTAATTATATTCGATTAATTTTTTTCACTTTCTACTTGATTGGTCAATTCCTTATGGCTTAAAGCTTTCTACATTTATTGTATCATCCAAGTTTGAGAACGCAGTCTAACATTGGAGTATTCGGATTTCGGAGAGTAATAAACTTTGAACATAAAAATATACAATGAAGAAGAAAATTTGTCTAGAAACAAATTCAATTATTTATCGCAGATTATACGATCTTAGAAATTACAGAAACACATATGTAGATGCATGTGTGTATAATAATCATTAAATGAATAAAAGTACATATTTTATAAATTAACGCAAATTGCTTTCACGTCTAGAAGAAGTACCTAAATATTTTTTAGATGTTCTCTTAATTTTCAACGCAATGGAAATGTAAATTTTTAAACAAAATTGTTTATTTGACTTTTATATTTACCCTAATCCTACAGTATCCAATTAATATCTTAAGAGTTTGTCGCGTCGCGCAAGATACATTTCTGTCACATTGTATACTTCGATTCTATAATATATGATTATAACCAATAGTTACACGTATCGATAGATGGTAGATCGCGCTCTGAAAATTGTTGCGTGTTCTGCAAACCATCGAAAAAAAGTGTTGCAACCTCAGTGTCCGTGACTGTACGTAATGGCTGCGGTCTACTTGACGCTACAAACGCTTCAAAGCATTCTTTGATTAGTCAATTCGTAAAATTCTTTATTCTGATTGGTCGCTCAAACGCTTCGAAGCGTTTATAGCGTCAAGTGAACCGCAGCCAATATCTCTTGATATACATGTATGTACATAATATCTCTTGACATACATGTATGTACATAAAACCGTCTGTCCGTCTTTACTGAAAAATAATAAAAATAAAGATTAAATATTAAAATTGTTCTTCTTGAAGTGTATTTAACCATAAGGAATTGACGAATCACAGTTGAAAGTGAAGAAAATTAGTCGAATATAATTAAATTTATGATTAAGTTGATTTCTTACTACACATAATTTCTTACTATGCATAATTAGATCCGGGCTTAATTGATTAATTTGTTAACGATTTTAGGTTTAAGCCTGATTTATAATGGCCGTAACCGTTAACTTATGCCGGTGTCGGTAAAGTTCAACCATAGGATTTCAATGCTTTCGTTCATACTAACTTGCCGTATTAGTATGAACAAAAGCATTGAAATCCTATGGTTGAACTTTACCGGCACGACATAAGTTAACGGTTATGGCCATTATAAATCAGGCTTTACTATATTCATTGTACTACACCTACTACACCCATACTACACCCGGGCTTTGTTCGTTTTCATAATGTATAAATCTATTGAATTACCAAATAGTGGCTTTCCCCAAATGAAAATAATAATGAAGACGTCTTCTCCAAATAATTTCTAATTGATTCCATTCATAAAACGCATTAAATAAAATCGTTGTCTGCTAACTTGACGCATGATGAAATTTATTAATTACAAGAAAAATTGTAAGAATATTGTATTATTCTCATCAAGTATTCACAAAGTGATATAGGAGATATCTAAAAAAGCGTATTGTACCGACATCTGTAGTCTAAAACCAAATTGACAATAGTACGTATTCATAAAGTACGGCGCTCCGAAAAAGAGAGGAACAGGATATATAATCCGGAGCACGCGTATGCTCTCTACGGGTTTCACCAAATTCTCCACGACGTTTCGCGAGCATTGTAACGATTCCTCACGTGCTCAACTAGGATCGTCAGGTGTAGGAATCCCGTTCGAGTCATCGTATACTAGGGCTCGCTATTATACGTTTAAACGAAAATATGTTTACACGTATAATTAGTATATCCGTTTATTAGAATCGTTTTTCCGAATATTTTCACTTTTTTAATGTAAATTATCTCTTTATCCCTTTATTAAGGAGTGTGACGAATTGAGAAAATGCAAAAAATTCGATTTTTAATTTTATTAAAAAACGTTAAAATATTCGAAAAGATGTTTTTCATAGATGGATATGTTAAATATACATGTAAATGTATTTTCGTTTAAATGTATAATAAAACACGTATATTCAGAAAAATGTTTCTTTTATAAACGGATATGCTAATTAAACGTGTAAACGTTTACCTTCAAGTAAACGTTTTTTTGAAAGCGAATATAAACGGATAAACGTTTTACGTTTACACGTATCTTCGAAAAATGGAATAAAATTAGAGCCCTAGTAGATATTCGTAAATCAATCGGAGTAAAGTGCTGAATAAAGACAGTGATCGGATCGAAGTGCCAGGACTGTTTATTCAGAACTCCTTATTCCTTCCCTTTTATTCCTGACTATATTATAAATTCTTATTACAAAAAAATTAAATAAGATTTTACAAAATACTATTTCTCAAATTTCCCCAAACGATTCCCAAATTATATAGACATAAATAAATCAGAAATATTCAATTTGTCTGCTATGTTGTCTGGTGGATTCTTAAAAGAATCTCGCATTTTTTGATAACGTAATCTACAGGGGTTGGACAAAATAATATGAACACCATGCTAAATATAATATATTTGTTAATATTGGCAACATTGCATAGGTATGAACGTTGCAGCACTTAATTATAGCGTAAGTTATGTGGTAAGCCTTCAAGATTACGTCAGTGTATTACACATTTTGTGAGCGAAGAATTAAAATAAGCGAACGATAAAATGTGTGACCTGTCAGACTTCGAAAGAGATCGAATTGTTGGAGCTCGGTTAGCGGCAGCGTCTGTGACGAAAACAGCTGAACTGTTTAATGTTTCACGAGCGACAGTGATCCATGGTGATGACCGCTTACACAAAATATGAAAAAACATCATCGGCAAAGAGGAATAGCGGACGTAAGCCAAAGTTAACAGAGAGGGACCGCCGAACATTAAAAAGGATTGTAGCCAAACAACATAAAACTATACTGCGGAAAAGGTGACAGCAAAACTCAACACTCACTTGAGAAATACTGTTTCGACAAAAACAGTACGTCGGGAGTTCCATAAGGTTAACATTCATGGAAGGGCTGTAATTGTGAAACCTCTTATAACGAATATCAACGCAAAGCTGCGAAAGAAGTAGTGCCAAGATCATAAAACTTGGACATTAGACGATTGGAAGAATGTGGTATGGTCCGATGAATCATCGTTTACCTTGTTTCCAACGAACGGCCGGGTTTATGGCCTGGTTTTACACCGTACGTTTTTTCCGCGGCCTATACCCTAAATTCGACCTAATTCAGGTCACATTATTTAGGCCGCTCGCTGTAAATACTATTATACCTGACCCGACCTGTTGTAGGTCAGGCCATATTTTTTGGCGCCCTCACCTAAAATAGGTCGTCTGCTTTCTCGGTGTAAATTCGCGACTGACCCGACCTGAAGCTTCGTAGCCATTTTGCTCGAACAGCTGTTTTGTTGAATTTGAGAGTTAGGTTAAAGGGTTAAACCGGTAGCTATACTTACGTCTACTCGCTATAAGCGCCTTTTTCATGACTTAATGCGCATGCGTTTAGCGATTCTTGGGTCCATATGGAAATAATTTGT
>NW_017257814.1:102817-107727 GCF_001594055.1 Mycetomoellerius zeteki
TCGTAGCCATTTGCTCGGTAGGACCAGTTCTGATGAACCACTCGCTCGTGGCGGACGCTTCTCGACTTGGGTGTTAGCTATTGTATATTTTTGAAAGTGTTGCCGACTTTGACCGAGCATTGAAACATACATAATCATCCCGCGGTCTTGGATGACCCGTTCGGTCGTCCTGACGCGCGTCCTTGCGGCGTGACGACGCCGTAGACGCAGGCGCCCGGTGTTCGAACGGGCTTAGCCATTTTCGCGGATGTTGCATCATTTTTTTTTTAACACGGAAAACAATCATAAACATACGGTTATTACTATTGTGACGAGATCTGGCCGTATCGACCTCCTTGTACATTGTTTGGAGGCGGGAGCCATTAATTAAAGAAGAAGAAGAAGAAGAAGCTCGGTAAGACACTGCTGTTTTGTTGAACAGTTAGGTTAAACCGGTTTGTTATTTACTTCTAGACTGTGAAAAGACTAATTGATTTGTGCAAAGAACATAAATATTAAAAAAAAAGATGATAAAAAAAAAAGATGGAAAAAAGTTCATGCAGCGATTCAAGTTCGTAAGTACCAATGCCTTTGCTAATCAAAATAATACAAATAATGATAATTATTTAGAATACGGGCCTCATCTCTGATTTTGATGAAATTGGGTTTATTCGACGCGTTTTCACTTAAAATGAAAGAATCTGGCAAAAATGCTGCGGTCGGCCTCGCGAACCGAAATATTAAGCATTAAAGTTCGAGATTTTAGAGGTTAAGATATCTGTCATCCCGCGCTATGTATACGTTCTGGCGAGTACGATGCTGTATATGGAAATAATCTGTACAAAATACGATAAATGGCTCTAATTCGGACCAGCGTGGACTAAATGTGACCCAATCAATTTTTAAGTCCCTTTCTGTGTAAACGGTTGGTGACTAGACCTACTTTGGGTCACGATATAGGTCAGGTCGCTATCAATCGTACGGTGTAAACGTAGCCATTGACCAGCATATTGTTGCCAAACACGGCTACATTCCAAGATGATAATGTGCCCATACACACAGCCAAAACAGTTCAGTCTTGGTTCGAGGAGAACCAGGATATTATCAAACATCTTCTCTGGCCAGCACAGTCACCAGACCTCAACATCATTGAACCGTTGTGGGGAGTTTTGGAGCAGAGAGTGAGGAGCAGATTTCCACCTCCAACATCGTTGAAGCAATTGGCGGATGTTTTGATAGAAGAATGGGACAACATTCCCTTGGAAACTATCCAAAAACTTTATGAATCTATTCCGCGAAGAATTAAAGCTGTTTTAAGTGCAAATAGTGGCCCAACACATTATTAATAAATAAATCTTGTGTATTTGTCAGGTATTCATAATATTTTGTCCAACCCCTGTATATGGAAATTCCAATTGAGACGCTTGTCAAGAATAATTCCAAGAAACTTCACGTGAGAAGTCGGTTGAATATTAGTATTCTCTATTTTTATGTGACTATTATTTATTGCTATATTAGTTCTATTAAAAATTACAAGTTTGCATTTTTCTGGAGCTAATTGTAAGTTCCTATTAGCCAAGGTTACAGATAAAACTTTAATTTGTTGTTCCAATGACTTGAGGTTTACCTCTAGTTGGGAGTTGGTTGTAAACAGCGCTATGTCGTTAGCAAACTTTAGAATTTTAATCTCAGGCATAATTAGATCGTTCATTTTGTTAATGTAGATTGAGAATAGGATGGGACTTAAAATACTACCTTGAGGTAATCCTTTGAAAGTAGATCGGATAATGTTGCCCGGATAGTTTATAAATTGGGTATGTATAACTGAGATCAAATTATAAATAAATAGAATTAAATTTTTTGGTAAATTTAATTCTATAAGGTCATTGATCAAAGTGTCTGGATCCACATTATCATAAGCGCCCTTGATATCTAAAAATACTGCAGCTAAATGACTTTTTTTATAAAATTGAATTTTCGCTTCTGATACGAGCAGAGCAAGGCTATTTGATGCAAGATTTATTCATTCTGAAACCGAATTGCGAGTTGTTAATTAATTTGTTATGCTCAATCCACCAACAAAGCCTTTCGTTAATTATTTTTTTCGAGAAGTTTGAGAAAACATGACGACATACTAATAGGTCTTACTTTATTACATTTTGCCTTTGGGGAATGAAAAAACAAAGGTAGTTTCTCCACTCTTCAGGAAAAACTCCCGTGTAAATAATATTGCATACATTTAGGAGAGTTCATTTCACAAATTCTGGAAGTTCACTAATGATAAGAAAGTTAATTTTGTCAGAGTCAGGAGCTGATTTTTTATTTATATTATTTAGAACATTAGTAAGTTCTAAATACTTGAATGGTAAGTCAAGAAAACGATCGTTCTGAGCCTAATTATTATATTAAGCATTGGCATATTACATATAGAAATAGAGGAACAAATCTCATTGATGCATTCCTTTATGGATGGATTCAATAATAGCTTGGTTACCACTGTAGGAGCTGAGTTTGGAGAATTTGTTGTTAAAGCACTTAATTTTGTTGAAGACATAGCTGCATCTACTGTTTTTATTGAGAGTCTCGCAAAATATAATATTGAAAAGGCTTTCCTTTTTTCCGTCTTTAGGAAAACTCTTGTCTGTGCTTCTAATTTTTTGTATTCGAGGAAATTCTCTCTAGTGAAATTGTATTGAAGGGATAACCACTTGGCTTTCCTGATTCTGACAGCTTTCTCGCACGCCTCGTTCCATCAAATAGCTGGAAATTTCTTCTTATTTATTGAATCGTTAGTGTTCTGATTACAAACAAGGTTTCTTTTTGGTTGGACAGGAGAATTCTGCGGCTTCGTCTATTTGTCTGATAACAAAAGCATATCTATCACAAATAACCGAATTAAGAAACTCCAAGGAGTTGAAGATATTTGATCTACTCTCCCAGAACTTATGAAATTTTTCCCAGTCTATTAACTTAGTGTTGTATCTGTGAGGGTTTCTTAGAGTCCACTGCAACATCCACATAGATAGTTATTGGATAGTAATCGCTTTTCCAATTATCTGTTTCGACGCTCCATACGCAGGGCCGTAGAGAAAAACCGGGTCCGGGAGAAAAAAAATTACGGGCCCCTATTTCGCGCAGGTATTACCTCCAACCAGGAGTGGCAGATTTAGCACATTTTGTAAAATTCACGTATAAATATTATCGAGCACCAAGATCCGCTTTAGACCGCATTAGGCAGTTTTCTCTTATTGTTTGATTTATTCTTAGCGCTTTTGACTATACTAATGTTTATCGTACTTTAATTTTATAAAACATTTTCAAATTTTTAAAATGAATTTTAAATTTTAAAATAAATTTTAAATACCATAAACATTTATTTGATTATTTAATATTTTCTGGATTTTGCAATCAATTTTCAGAAACGAATATACGAACTTTTTTCTTATTCTTAAAATATTTTGTTGATCAAAACAAATTTTCTCATTTTTTACTTTCATAATATAATTTCTTTCTAAAAATTTCCGATTAAATAATAATTAATTTGTTTTCCGCAATTATTCTTTAGATTATACATCAGCTGGAAGAAGTTCAAAAGTAATCTGGTAGGATTGATAAAGTTATTTTTTTATATATTATTTATATATTACATAAATTTATTTATTCGTAATCTATACCAATTTAGAATGTTTTTACAAAAAATAAGAAACTATAGGCGAGTTCAAGCTGGCAAAGCGGCTAGGTCTGCTTGCCGAGCGATTGAACATGATTGGTTGGCTCCATAGGTAAGAACTAATCATGTTCAGTCGCTCGGTGAGCAGCCTAGCTGCTTTACAAACTTGAACGCGCTCTATTGTTTCGAAAACAATGAGCATTTAGAAAATCGGGATCCTCAAAAAATCTGAGCCCTTCAAAAACTCCGGGCCCGGGGGAAATCATCCCGTCACCCCCCCTCCCTCTCGTCAGGCCTGTCCATACGCAGTCCAGAGCAATGGATGAGGATGCGAGAGTTAAGTTGTAACGATGCACCCGCAAAAGCATCATTCCCGACCAGTCTTCCGTCGGATGCCGCTGCACCCCGCTATCAGGGGCAGCAGCGAGGAGAGCGCGGTGCGCCCACATTATTTTAAACGAATCAAAAGATAATTCACAGGTACTACACCGGCGATCCGTGACCCGCGAAACATCGCGAAGCAACCCACGGGAAACCGCTGCTCCGCCGAAGACCGGCGAACATACACGAACCGAGCCGAACCGCGTCAATCCCCGCTCGTATTGTCTACTAGCGGAAAGCGCCGAATTACTCCGGAACAATACGAGCGGGAGCGACAGTTAGGGCCACTGTCACCAAGCTCAGTTAACTTAACTAGCCAGTTAGTCCATTGGAATTGACCAATCGCATTTGTGATTTTGTTTCAAGCAAACAAAATGACAAATGCGATTGGTCAATTCCGATGAACTAACTGGCCAGTTAAATTAACTGAGCTTGGTGACAATGGCCCTTAGTATAAAAGACGAGGCGAGTAACAGACTCGTCTCCTTTTTTGCCTCTCCGAGCCTTGCTCCGAAACCGATCCTCGAGATTATTCCTGGCATTTCAAGGCACAAAAGCGGTCGGGAGACAGTTCCTGGTCACTGTCGAGCGTTCTCGACAGCGCCGCGAAAGCCGACTAACCAGAGCATCGTAAACCAGAGTGGTTGAGGGATTTGTTCTCAGTCACTGCCGAGTGTTCTCGGTAACGATACGCTACCCGCTCCTCCACACGATTCCACTCCGGCCAAAACGTGATCGTGAGAAAAGGTGGTCGAGAGATCGTTCTCGGTCACCGTCGGGCGTTCTCGACAACGACACCACGGACCGCTCCCGGCTCCACTCACCGTCCGTACCGATCACCATAAAAAGCTGCGGGCCTCGACACGAGCTAAGGGTGGAG
>NW_017257814.1:107879-118739 GCF_001594055.1 Mycetomoellerius zeteki
CGAATCCGGAGCGACCCGTCGCGTGATACACACGCGTAACATCGTATATACGAATCCAAGACAGCGTTCTCGATCGATTAGCGTACGCATGTTATCTATTATATATAATTAATTGTTCTGTCATGTGTAAATAGTTCATTTTTTAGTGTCACAATAAAGATTTTTATTAACTTTCACTGCGCCTGTGCTCATTATAATCAACCGCCCGCGTAACTGCATCTCACCTCTCCTGCTCGAACCTCTTTTAAGCCCCGCGCCGAGAGGCTCCGACGAGCTACGTCCGCGCTTAGAAAATTAGGTTGTTACAAAGTCAATGCACGAACTAGAATATACTGTTACAGATACATGGATATAATTACCATTGTTCAGGAAAATAACTTTATCGGTGTCTGTAAAATTATAAATAATTACGATTATAAATAAGTACCATTTGTGTACGGTTGCCGCCCTATGCAAAATGATGAGCATTTAAGTCACCTCCAATTAAAAATTTATCACCTTTCCTCATTACAGATTCCAAAAAGGATTACCACTCAACAGGAGGATATTATTTTTTGAGGGGGCTCTGTAGCAAGCTATAATGGAAATATTACCTTTGGAGGAAGAAATGGATATAGAGCCAACTTTAAGAGCTTTAGGGTTAAAATCCAAGTGAATGGTGTCAAAAATCAAGTTTTTCTTGACTAAGAAAGCTATTCCGCCTCCATTATTAAACAATCAAAACGAACAATTTCAAAGCCATTAATATGGAAATCAGGATGTTCGGGTTTTAAAAATGTTTCAATTAATATAATGACATCCCATTGAGTGGCAAATCTTTCCAATTCGTGTATCTTTCTCCTAACGCCTCTACAATTTCATTGAAGGAGCACTATTATTTACTGCGCTTCAACGTGGCGACATTTTTAAGCAACTTGATTTCAAGTTTCACATATAATACAATATTAAATTCGTGATTTTTTTATTATATGAATGTTGTATAAATAAGTACGCATACTTTTAACGCTATAATATCTTATATGTATATTGCCGAAAAATTACAATTGTTTTTTCTCTGCAGTTATCATTTTTATTGATAATCAAGCTCGGATGATAACATTAAAATCATAGTTTTAAATAAAAATCGAGTATTAAGTTTTGAATATATATACATGTCTACAAAATTAATAAATCATGAAATTAATACTGTATTATCAGTTTCTTACTCTTAATCTTAAACTTAAATTTTGATAATTACTTTCATAAGAGTCGACCGCGTCAACCCTGGGCAAATTTTCAGCGGTATAAAAAGGGCCCCAAGGGCTCGGAGGTAACCGAAGAACGCTGACATTATCGACAATTGATATAAATTTGCCATTATTAACATAAATATTTGACTAATACATTATTAAATTCATGATATTTTATTACATAAATGCTCTATAAATAAATATGCATATTTGTAAAGCTATAATATCCTATATATTGCTGAAAAATTACAATTTTTTTCTCTGCAGTTATTATCTCTGTTGATAATCGAACTTTGACGATAACACTGAAATCACAATTTTAAAGAAAAATCGAATATTATTGAGTTTTAAATGCATGTACACCGATAAACACGTCTACTAAACTAATAAATCATAAAATGAGTACAATATTATCAGTTTTTTTACTCTTAATCACTTCAATATTAACAAGGATGCGACTCCCATAAGGATGTCGATCTTTAATAATATCTCGTCAGTGTTATACCTAGTGAGAAATGACAATAGAATCGATGTCGAATCGATGTGTATACTTCCATTTGTGTATACTTCCAGGATATAGAAATAAAAAAATTTATTTTAAAACGGAGCGTCATTGAGCTACCCAGTGAGAAATGACAATAGAATCGATGTCGAATCGATGTCGATTCGACGTCGAAATCATCGAATCGACGTCAAATCGACGTCGATTCGACGTCGATTCCATTGTCATTTCTCACTGGGTAGCTCAATGACGCTCCGTTTTAAAATAAATTTTTTTATTTCTATATCCTGGAAGTATACACAAAGCGTATTTGAATGTTCCGTGTACTCTTTGCGTAGTGTTGTGGAACGTTTGGGAAACATTAATGAAAAAAAAAATTTTAATGTGTAGGAAATGTGACAGATGTGTTTCGGGCACACTTTACAGAGCGTTTGGGGAGAGTTCGGAGAGCGTGTATGAATATTCAAAACCATTAAGAGTCAATGAAAAGTCGATGAAGTTTAAGAAACGTTAAAATTCTTTGTTCACACTTCTTTGATGCTTCGACAAGCTTTACATTTTCATCAAAGCATTGAAAGGCATCCTCGGCACACACGCGCGCGCGCGCGCGTGCGCCGCTATTATATTTTATATTACATTTGAAAAATTTTTTCATCGCATCGATATGATAAACACAATTTATTTAATACATTATAAAAGTAATTATAATATAGATAAATTTATAATTTTTTTATAATGAAATATAAATATATACAAAATATAATAATAAAAAGAACAATATAAGATTATATCAAGTTTGAAAATGATTTATGATACGTAAGTATATACAAAAGTGAATCATTTAAGTTTCTCTGAATCATTTAAGTTTCAGAATTTCAATTAAGTAATTTAAGAATCAAAAATTTATTAAGTAGTAAATTAATCGATCTAAAGGTCCGCTTGTGCCAGATCAAGAAACTTGAAATTCTTAAATTTTGTTTCTATATGTAAATGTAATACAATTACTGCAGTCAACAAATGGAAGTAAATTAATTAAGACTTAGGAATGAATCCGAAGCTGATGTCGAATCGTAATCAAAGTCAAAGTGAAAAGACTACATAAAATGTAAAATATTGAGAATAAATGAAATCAACTTTGTATCATCAGAGACTATATAAGTAATATTGTACATACGGCTGTAGAAATTTAATGAGACCTTTATAAAATAAAAACGTTGGAATTATATAATTCTTCATCAAACTTGTTTTAATTAATTGTTTCTATCGTTGTTAGTTTATTATCAAGCTTTCTTGGTCACCAACAAGTTAAGATATCCTTGACAAGTCAAGACTTGTCCCAATTTCTCGCACGTTACTCGCACGCAGGCGTCGCCGTCTGCGATTATTGATTCGAATGCGCAAAACAGTACGGAGTACCTACGTCGAGATATTTTCAGAAATTTCAGCGGACGTCGTTGGTCGTGTGAGAAAAGTGCTCAACATCGATTATATTCTCGTTAATTTTCAGTCAGTTTCCGCGTTGATTCTCGTCCTAGGACTTAGACTCAAGACTCAGGAGGAGCGTCTTCGCGACGAACTGGGCGTTTCAGTAGCCGTTTCAGGTCTGGAGGAAAAGCTGCGCTGTCAGGTGAGGCCCGGAAGACATGGTTGGGCCCAATGTTTCCTTGTGACTAACCGTCCCGGAGGGTGCAGGAACGATCACCACGCAAAGCACATCCTTCAGAACGCCTTCCGAACACGAGCGTACAAATACAGAACTCGCGACGCTGTGCAAGGTAAAAGAAAGAGGACGAATTGAAAGCGAAATTGATATATCAAAGACATCAAAGAATAAACACGAATAATTAATGAAAAACTATTTTATGTATGTACTATATTCTCAGCTTACGATAATATATATCGCATGCTCACGATTTGATATTATAATTCTAATTTTATAGTTATTCTAATCTTCAGCTAGCTGACACTGTAATTAAAAGTGACATCGATGTTATATTATGTTTATATTATATTTTATTATATTTCGCATTCAATAAGATAATTAATGTAATTTGATGTTACGTAACAGATGTTGCAACTCGTTGTTGAGTGTGAAATTGATGTTACGTTACTCGTTGGTATCAACTGCTGGGCAGTAGTACTTGGAATTAGTTCTTTCTTTCTGCATCATAGTTGACATATCGACATATCCTGTTTATCTTATTAGGTGTATCCTGTTAGCCCTGTGGCAGGGCCTGGCGCGGCACGATCCGTATGGGAACTAAGTCCAGATCCCGACATGGTCGGGCATCTACCGAACAATCCGATATCTGGTCATCAGAATCAAAGTTCCGGCAAGGACACGCGACAGAGGAATCGTCCTGATGACAATATCTATGCGGACGAAGCTACCACTGGCCAAAGCCCCACCGATGAGACTAAACAGATCTTTGAATTGCTCAGAGCCGGGTGAGATCTTGGAAAGAGAATAGAATTTGCATTGAATCGAAATCAACGTTTTGCTCGCGAGCGAAGAGTGTGTGCAGGAAGAATGCAAAGGGTTTGTTCGCATTGCAGTGAAATCGAGGCAGTCGAGGAGCTGGTCGAGAAAAACGGGCTGAATGTACTTAGCGCGAGGGACGAATGGGGATATACACCTGCCCATTGGGCTGCTTTGGACGGCAATGTTGAAGTTAGTTTCCAACATCAGATTGTATTACAATCTGATTGTATTACAATCTGATCAGATTGTATTAAAAAAAACTGCCATTTCTTAAAATGATTATTAATATAAAAATAGCGATAATAAGATTGAAAGACCGCTAATGTTAAACATAATGCTTTAAATTAAGAAGCGTCATAACGGTCAGAACGTTAAGATGTTGAACTATTCTAAATTCATTTAAATGAATTAATTTCAGAAATTATAATTGCGTGCCGATATGGTTGTCGGACTTTCAACGCAATCAAATCTGAAAATATTAATAATCCCCCCAAATTTCCCAACTTAAAAACTGTAATAAACTTATTGCGAAAAATAATGCCTCGGCCGAGAGTCGAACCCGGATCTCTTGCATTCCGTGCGAGCGTCCTAAGCCTTTAGACCACCGAGACATAAAAATAGCGCTTCTTGCGCTAGAAGACGTGTAAACAATTCTTGTTTCTTTAAACAGGTAATGAGATATTTGATAGAACGGAGCGGACCTGTCGATCTACCATGCCTCGGCACCCAAGGACCCAGGCCGATACATTGGGCTTGTCGGAAAGGTCATAGTGCGATAGTACAATTATTATTAAAGGTATAAAGGTTGAAGGTATTGTCAAGAATTTCTTCTAAATATCTTGATAATTCGCCGTGCATTTTTTTTCCTTTACAGGCGGGAGTTGCAGTCAATGCGGCCGACTTTAAAGGCTTGACGCCTCTGATGACCGCCTGCATGTTTGGCAAATTCGCGACGGCCGCCTTCTTGCTAGGATCCGGCGCGCAGGGACATTTGACTGACATAAATGGTGACACCGCGTTACATTGGGCTGCATACAAAGGACACGCCGAGCTCATTAAGCTGTTGATGTACAGCGGAGTGGATCTGCAAAAACCTGATTATTTTGGTTCGACACCGCTCCATTTGGCTTGCCTATCCGGCAACGTCAGCTGCGTCCGGATTCTCTGTGAAAAGAGTAAAATCGAGCTTGAACCGCGCGACAAAAACGGCAAGACGCCGCTGCAGTTGGCTAAGAGTCATCGTCACTCAGAGATCGTGCGTATTCTCCATGCGGAACAGAAGCGCCGTGCCAGATGGATACCGCCCATTAATGAGCTATGGTACACACACGACACACACACACACACACACACGCGCGCGCGCGCGCGCGCGCGCGCTCACGTTTTTTTCATGTAAAGAAATGACATTTTTCTCTATGTGTGAAAATATGTGAAAAATCCGCGCGTACGTTTTCTTTCAAGGGCGCTACTATTTGGCGGAGCGGGCAACAGCAAGGGACCATTGTTGTTGTTCATGATATCCGTCCTGCTATGGGGATACCCGATGTACCTGTTGAAGTGCATTCCGTTAACGTGGAATCTTTTGCGAGGCAGTCATTATTGTTTCATTTACTGGAACATTCTCATGTGGATCTCGTGGATCGTCGCTAACAGAAGAGACCCCGGTTATGTGCCACAAAACAGCGACACCTACTACAGGGCGATAAAACAGGTATTATACGAACAATATCTGTAAAACAATAATTGTAACAAATTGTATTGTGATATCCTTGTTATGTTGTTGTTTTTCCGTAGATTCCGTACTTTGACAAGTGGAAGAAACGGAATGTCTTACTATCGCGATTATGTCACAGCTGCAGGTGTTTCAGACCCCTCCGGGCTAAACACTGCAGAATTTGCAATAGATGTGTTACATATTTCGATCATCACTGTCCATTTATATACAACTGCGTTGGCCTACGCAACAGGTACGACCGATACAAATTATACATTATTGTGTATGTATGTACATGGATGCTTCATTAATTAAATTCTTTTATCATTCTCTTCTGTTTGTTTTCAGAATGTGGTTCTTCCTATTCGTTATGTGCGTGGCGATAAATTGCTCTTTCACGTTATATTTCGCGTGTTATTGCATCGCAATTGAGGGAATACAGCTCTTGTATGTTCTCGGTGTACTGGAGGCTCTCGTCTTTTGCGGACTCGGTTGGATTCTAACGTGTACCTCGGTAGACATACGACATATTTACCATTATTCCTACATTTCTCTTTTGATGTAATTTTCTATCATTATTTCTCTTTACAATAGGTCTTACATGCATGTATGAATTTGACTACCAACGAAATGTTCAATTATAAGAGGTATTCGTATTTGAGGGACAAGAAAGGCAAATACCTGAATCCTTTCAGTCGAGGACCCGTGCTTAATTTCATTGAATTTTTCCTTTGTCCGCCGGATCATCAAACCAACGATCTTCAGCATTATCATATTCTTTCGGAGGATGTCATGTAAGATTCACGGGACATGTAAACCTTCGAACATTATATATTTCATACTCTCTCTCGCACAGAAAAGCGTCAAGCATGATCTATGTATACAATGGTAGGTGTACATTATTTTTTCAAGTTACATGTACATTTGCACATAAAGATTATCATCATTTATGAAAGATTGTCAAATATCTCTATCTCTATACCTTACATCGCGCAACATTTGGCTGCCAGGACACAAACTTGCAAAGATGTAGTCAAGAATTTTCTATAAGTTAATGTTTCAATAAATACTTTGTAAAATTCAGTTTCACAATTTATTAAATATATTCGTCATTGTTTATTAAATGTATTGTACTACTTTACTCGCACATAGAGATATCAATATAAAATATTAATAGCACAATAAAGAGATAAAAAATTCTTACTCTATAAAATATATTACGACTGGTTACGTTATCAGATATGCTTTACAAGTTGATTAAATTTTTATAAAAAGATCATCAGTGTAATTACGGTGATGTCTGACTTTTATCTGTATGCGATTCTCGTCTTTAAATAAATAATTTCTTATAAAATACATATAAAAACTGCATACATAGAATTTTTACAAGTGTTTCTTTGTGGTAAAACATACAGCTATTTTTTTATATCATTAAAATGCGCCATAATAAATTACGATTCTAGAGAGAAAAATGTCAATCTATATTGTAACAATATATGCAAAAGATCAGAAAAAGTGTAAAAATCGATATTATGGAGAAAGATCAATGGCCTGTAAAAAATTAATGTAAACTATATCTATAGTATTAAATGAGCACGACACAATTTTTATTTTAACTCGTAGCAAAAATCATAATTTGGCGGTGGTTCGGGAATCGCGGGTGGATCTTGCGGAATATCGATCCCTTCAGCATCTAAAAGTCTTAATTTGATGTCCATGGATAATAAAGTTTCCAAATCATTTTCAGCTTCTTTGCTAGTCATTCTATTTCCTAAAGGAAAGAAAAAAAAACAAGTAAAATACTTGCGCGTATTACTTATAAATGTAAATGGAATTCTCGGCGTACCGAGTAAAGCACTAATGCCGTCAGTCCAATAATCGAAAACCTGTTCATCAGGAGCAACGAAATCGAGACTAGACACTTCAACAGAGTCCAAGGCTAAGGAAAACGCCAACTGATGAGTAGTTTTCCGCCTTTGCAAGTCTTTCATATGCGGACAATCCCTGCCGGTTAATAATCCTCGAATCTCGACTACTGCTAGTTTCGTAGGAAGTTCGTCGATCGTTGGCACCGATTTCTCGTCGCAATCTCCATAATGGAAAACTTTGTGATTTGGCGATAAGCGGACGTACCAAAATTTATCTTTAATTCGCTAAAAATATTGAGATTCTCATTAGTTTTACAATTAGCTATATATATATATCATATTCGAAAGAGAGAGAAAGATATATATACTTGTCCTCTGGCACTGTATTTCATGAATCTGGTACCCTGCACCAAAAATCCTAATCGCTGCTGTTGAATTAGCTCCAAGATTTCAGGAGTAATCTGTTCTCGAAGTTCAACAATTGGCCTTGCATGGCTTTCCCATTCCTCCCTATTTGTCCTTTCCTGTTGCCAAAGGTTAGTGATTGTCGAATAGGGCAACTGTTGTAACTTATTTTTAAACTTATCCAGTCCTGTAGGCTTGCACTGAAGCGCTCTAGTAATCTGCTCGCGTACAACAGAGAAGACTTTGACAAAATCTTCCGTAGTTGCTCTCATTTCCTTCCATGTTTTATTCAACAATACAATACAAACACAGTAAAATTCTTCAAATGGATGATCATGTGTAAAGAACATTGGATGATAAGACTGACCCTGTTCGCTGGGTGCTTCGCCAATGCGTAATATCTAATTAAAATAATATTCGTCCAATTTAAATATGTGTTTATCATATGTGTTATTAGACACATAATTTGAGTTTTTGAAATTGATGTATCTCACCTCGCAAAGCAGTTTAACAAGTTCTACACTCGTTCTACCAAAGGGACATTCATGCTCGTCTGCTCTGCACGAGTTTTCGAGAACAACCTTCGTATAAGCTTCAGTATGATTACGCGCAAAGTACACCATACAGTCCAACGCAAGCATCCCCGGTGGAGTTTCGGTAAAATCAAGAGCAGGATTGATATCGTACTTAAAGCCCAATTTCTTGTAATCTTTGGCGAAAAGTCCCTGTTTGCGAGCAGCTACATCCCCACTATTCGCACCTTCTGTATCAAAAGCGATCCTTCGAAGTTCCTTAATTTTATCATGTGCGTCTTGATCCTGTGGATCCATCTTCGTCATCATTCGTTGTTCCAAAAGACTTAGCATTAGCGTCTGCAGTACATAGAGTTGATGCGCCATTTCCGCTCCGACCTATTATAAAAGTAGGATATTTTTAGAAGAAGAGATAAGAACATGTTCATTGGTTAGAAATAACTCCACAGATACATCAATAAAAACGTTTGTTTTGGCTTAATATTTGATATATAGAACAAGTATATATTTGTTTCAGTGACGTAAATAAAGTCAGTTTCAAAATAGTAATTGTTTGTTTCGACAATCAAAAATTATGTATATTTATTAACCATCTTAGTCGAAACTAGTAAGGTTGTTTCAATTCTATTAAATTAATTATTCTTTAATTATAAAGAAGATATCAGAAGAAAGTACGCATAAATTTTACTGTAGCATATTACATGTATTTATACCTGTCCAGTAGATTGTATGACATTTGTCAAGAACACATTCCTGACTTGTTTAGATTGTAATGTAGCAGAAACAGCTCGCCTCTTGTGTAGATCAGCCTTGAGAAACAGCGCATTTATTAAAGCTATCGCATTTTGTTGAATTTGTGGATTCATGCATTGCAAATGCATTACAAGATTGGGAAAAGTGACTTCTTTTTCCACTTGTCCATATTTGCCTGTTGAATTGAGAACAATATTTTCTAAAATGCTCAGAGAAGCTTCCACTATACTAGTGTCCTGTGTTACTGATTGGTTATTCACGTAGCTCGCCACTTTATTGATAAAGGGCGTTTCCAATATGTCCCATGATACAATTCCATGATCCATCAATTCCACAAACGATTGAAGGGAATATGCAAGGGTATTTCCTTTATACTTTCCACCTTCCACCTGATACAAAGTAATTATGTAACAAGTGTAAATGATCAAGAAAAGTCATATATATATACACTACGCGCATAAATTAAAACATCACCTCTCACACCTTCGAAAAATGGGTAAACTTCAAAGAAGCGTAACTTTTACAAAAATGGTCCAAATGAGCTTTTAAAAAAAGCATTTTATAGCTTGAAATCTCTACTTTCCAAATCTGTATAATAAAATAACGATTCGGCTGATTTTTACGGAACTACATGATTGTAAAGGAAGATCCGTAAAATCTCAAAATTTTTTGTAAACTTTGCACAGTTTCATGCCGTGAATGAGAAGTCGGGCACAAATACAATTCACAGCTTTCGAAAGCGTGATCCTTTACCTTCAATTTACTTTTTTTTTCACCTCTGTACGATTTTTTTTTACCGAGTTATTCAACATTGAAGTAAAAATGGTCCCTTTGACTTTGACTGCTCATAAAAGACGAACGGAGTGACGTACAGCATTTTTTAAAAAAGCAAAAAAAAGTTCAAAGTTTTCTCTTTAAGATGCTTTCATCAATTTTTAGACACAGATAAGCCTTTTATGTAAAAACTTAAGTGAAAGGTAAAGTTGAAAACTGAGACAATTACCTGTTTCTATTCAACTCAATCTATTCTGATCAAAAAGAGAGAGAAACCCTATGATATTAACGTAATTTTACACTTTAGGGTCTATTGATTTCAACGAGACTCATACAAACAGTTGCGACATTTTAAAACTAATGTCCTTCATGTTCGAAGTTACGATTTTGAGCAAAACGACATTTGTTGATTTGAATTTAATCTTATATCGCAGCATATGCGATCACACTGCTGGCATTAGCGTTATCCGAAGCGTACCACGTGGAGGTTGCACAGTCGGATTTACGCTTCTTGTGTTTGTGTGCGTGTGCGTGTAAATGAAAAAATTAAATTTTAACTTGAGGTATTGCTGCCTCTATTATAAATTACGTCTCTTAAAC
>NW_017257814.1:119786-126739 GCF_001594055.1 Mycetomoellerius zeteki
TTTAATTTATGCGCGTAGTGTATATATATATATATATGTATATATATATTTTTATTATACAAAATTTTGATACCTGTGAAATAATTAATGCTAATCCTTTCTTATTTATAAATTCCAACGCAAAGGTCATGTCTATGCTGAGTGTACTCAGTTTCTGCAGAGCTGCCACTTTCTCTTCTGCCGTACCATTATTAAGCTTAGCCAAAATATCACTCGCTGTTTTCGAGGGTGAAAACTCCAATCTGAGAATACTGCCATTCTTCACCTCGTTTCTATTCTTCTCCGTAATATAATTTTGATTGTTACTTTCCGAAAATTGTAATGAGTATGATTCGGCATCAGATAAGCCCCATCCATTGCATAATTCCTAAAATTAAAACAAAATGTTAATCATTAATTAATATAAAGTATTAGAATGCATTCCGTTATTTTTACACAAACACACACACACACACACACACACACGAAATATAACAATACAACTGGGAGAGAGATAATTTCTCACGCTCTTCCTCCCTCGTTTCAGAGACAAAAATTTGAGAATTGGAGTAATATATAGATTATAGATGCACACTCTGTGCACAACTAAATTACGATAGCGTATAATCGGTACAATAGATACACGTCACGATGAGATTATAGTTAGTAGTAATCAATAAAATCGAGAGAATACATGTACCTGAATAATTCCAGCCAAAGGTTGCTTTTGATTGAACTCGATGAGCTGCGGCACCTGATCGGTCATCTGAACGGCGATTTTCACGATATTCGAATCCTTTTGAACCGGCATTTTGATCGCTTGCGTGTACATAAAAGAAGCGAGAACGAGACTCGTACGAGACGGCGAGATGCGCGATTACAGTGATCCCTGCACACTACTCCAGTTTATTTACAATCCGTTGGCGAGTTTGACGTTTCCGCTGTCATAACGATTCTGATGATTCTGACTGAACGATGCAACCATGCAACGATCACGTGACTACAAAATTACTTATTAACAGCAACAGCCAAGCCAACAGCAGGCGAGCCCGCTTCCGTTCCATTACCGGAAACGATGCTAGGCTGAGCATATTATATGTTGTATGTTGTATGTGACGTGATACATATGTATGTACGACATGACCGTCGCAAATTAAATCCAATTCAACTTTTGCGTGTCCACTAGATTATTATTCTGAAATTAATTAAATTGAAGCTGCACGAGAATTAAAATTTTCAAATAAAATAGTTATAGAATATTGTATCGTATGTGTTGATTAGATTTAAAATATTAATTTCTTCTTTGAAGATTTTAACTTTGATTATAAAAATTTTCTATGCCACAAACTGTCGCTTAATCTCTATATGTGTCTGTCTCATTATTAACAAAAACAAAAATGACAAGAAATTGTGTACCGAAATAGTTACCGAGAACAGATCTAACAGATCCCGCCGCGCGTAATGATACATGGCAATATACTGGGATTACTTGGGAATCTTGGGAATTGGGATTACTGGGCAATACATGGCGATCATAGCGATGGCCATTGGTATTTGACAGCTGCAACGTTTATCGGAGCGTGTTTATCGCCGTTTATCGCCGCGGTTTCAATGTGAGTTAATTTAAAGCGGCACGAGAAACGGAGAAACGATCGAAAAATGTCTAGCGTAGACTGGGAAGAAGTGAAGCGGTTGGCCGCTGATTTTCAGAAGGCACAGCTCAGTTCGACCTTGCAAAAGTGAGTGACGCTCTTTACTCCGCAATCCAGTTAACCTAATCTTATTTTCTTATGAATAACGTGGTACTTAAAATCTGCGAATAATAAATTGTACTTGAATCACAAACATTACTTTAGTTTTTGTTATCTGACTCGTATAAGTATTTTATACGTATTTTTGCATTACAGTAGTTTATAAGAGCCCCTCCAGACAAGACTTTAAACATATGGTATTGATTAAGTAATTACATGTTGATATAAATTTATTTCTGTTAGATATGAAAGAGATGTATAGTTTCAACATCAATTCCGTTATATTTTATATCTAATAAAGATTATTTTTATAATTTTTATGATTATTATTAATGAGGTTTTAAAAAGAATTAATTTTTCTTTTTACATCATGTTTTATATCACTTTTCTCTCTATAGATATCAAAATTAAAAACCATTAGGAAAAAATGAAATTAATTTTATTATAATGTCAATGAGCTTTTCTGTCTTTTGCACTGATCTAATATAATTAAATGTATATTGTAGACTCTCTGAACGAAATTGTATAGAGATTATAATAACATTGGTAGAAAACAAGCTTCTGGACATAATATTTACCAATGATGGCAAAGAATATGTTACACCTCAGCATCTTGGGAAGGAGATCAAAGACGAGCTGTATATTCATGATGGAAAAATTAGTTTAGTCGACTTGGCGCAAATTCTTAATGTTAATCTGTCGCAAGTAACTAAAGCAGTAACAGAGATCGAGAAGCACAATAAAGGGCTGAAAGTGATATTGGGACAGCTTATAGATAAGAGTTACATTAGTAAAATTGCGGAAGAGATAAATGATAAACTTGTACAACACGGCTGTATTAATGTGGCAGAGTTAACGCTTACTTACAATCTACCATCTGATTTTTTACAATCAGTCGTCGAAAAGGAACTCGGAAAGATAATATATGCTATTCAAGATTCCCAAGATCCCAAAATTTTTTATACCGACAGCTTTATTGCTAGAAATAAGGCAAGAATTAAAGGCGCCCTATCAGCCATCACGAAGCCTACGCCATTATCTGCAATACTGGGGCAATGTGGTGTACCAGAAAGAATATTTTTCTGTAAGTACAAAATTAGTGACATGAAAGCAATCAGTTTTTAATGTCTGCATAAGTTACTACTATTTTCTTCCTATATTATTAAATTCCATTCAACAACATCAGGCTATTATATTTGTCAAAATAGTCTAATTTACCTTTTTATCTACAGACCTTAGTGCTACATTCATTCTTTATATATACATACATACACACACACAATATGTATTGCAGCAATCCTGGACAGTCTGCAAGAAGTAAAACAAGTGCCAGGAGTTGTAACTGGGAAACAAAGTGGAAATGGCATTTACATACCTACTATATACTCCAAGAGTCAAACCGAGTGGGTTGAAAATTTTTACAAGCAAAATGGATATTTAGGTAAAATATGCGATTTTAGAAATTTCCAAGATATTTTTGTGTCTCACGTGATTCAATCTATTCTTATCTTATAGAATATGACGCCCTTACAAGACTCGGAATATCAGATCCGCCAGGTTTTGTAAAACGTCATTTTTTAAATGAAAAAATGGTCCTTCTAAAATCAGTGGCTGTAGGAACAGTAGTAACGGATCAAGTCGACGCCAATATCGAAGAGGTCGTTGCGACCGGATCCTTTATCGACTTATATCCCCTTTTACCATCTGTATTTAGCGACGAAGATGCCGAACTTGTCATCAAATTAGCTACGAAGAAAATAAAGGCCAATGTGCATATATTTGCAAAGACAGTTATTGTTTCTGAGGCATTTTTGCAAACTTTAACCAAATCCCTTGAAACGGTAGCGGAACAAAAGGCTCGCGACATGGTAGCTAACGGAAAATGGATCCAATCCATCGCTGAAAATAAATTAAAATCTAAATCCGCGGATTTAATTCTTGAGAGCAAAGTGAATAAAAAGGAAGAACGAAGAAAAAAGGCAGCTATTGGTAAAGCAGGCGGCGGTAGTCAAGGCAGAGAAACCAAGACCAAGTCTACAAAGAAAAAATATCTTCAAGGAAAGATGCAGGAAAACGATTCTGACAAAGATGAGACGAGACAGACAGCGGTCGGAAGAGGTGAGATCACTGTGATAACCATGGAAGAAGTGAAAACGGAAGTTATGAAAGATGAGAACGTAGCCGTTATCAAAGAAATGGCAGACGAATTAGCGTGCTATTTGCAACCAAAACTGAACAAGTCCGCGTTAACATTGGCGGAGCAATTGGCGCAATCCAACAAGACTACTAATCTAAGCGAAATCGGCGAACGCCTGAACGTTCTAATAACGAACATTCGAATATTCGACAAGGGTATTAAACATCTGGACAAAACGGATCAAGCTCCGCTGACCAAATACTTGCTTAAATCTCTAGGTATTGATTTTGTAACAAGTATATTCAAATTGGCTGCTCAACAAAATATGCTGCAAGTAGCGGAAAATCTCACGACAGAGACAAGGCAAAGATTGCTGCTTGAATTACCTGTGGATGTTAAAGAGCCATTAACCGTTATCCATAAAACCGTAATGGGAGATTCAGTGGAAGATTTTTTGAATAACGCTGACAAGGTAATGGCAGCTTGTTGTTTGGTTTTAAAGAAGTACGATAAAAAAAAGGAGCGACCGCAGATACATGCTCACAGAGAAGCTCTGTTGGAGGAGCTGAATGCTACGCAAGATCCCGCATTGGCGTTGCACCTAGTTACAAGCGTGCTTTTCACTGCTGTTACGCAAAACGCCTTACATATGTCTGGCAGACATGTAACAACCGTTCTCACCTTCCTTCAACAGCAATTGGAACCCAATACAATGTCGACTCTTTCCAGATATCATGGTATGTAACGATTTATGACGAGATAATTCTCAAACGAAGTTTCTTTTTATATATATATATATATATATAATAAAGTATAAAATAATTAAAACTTAAAAAAATATTACACTTCTTTTCTTTTCAGATTTAGTACTCAATTTGCTAAGTGCTTCTGATGAAAACGCAAAAATGGAAGCCTTCAGGGCCTTGGAGGAAGGA
Organism: Mycetomoellerius zeteki; assembly: GCF_001594055.1. NCBI lineage: Eukaryota > Metazoa > Arthropoda > Insecta > Hymenoptera > Formicidae > Mycetomoellerius > Mycetomoellerius zeteki. The sequence continues at coordinate 124,589 of NW_017257814.1, forward strand.
TTAGTGGATATCAAAAATATTGCAAACACTTTCAAACAATATATAAAAATGGACAAGTCTTGAGAGGAATTACACAAACGGCTGTATAATACAAATGATATAATATAGTCCACATCCATATTATTTGTTATATGATGCCAATTAACATTGTACTTAATAATAAGCCTATATAACACTACCTAATAATAAAACTGATAGGATATGTATGTTAACAATTAAAAAAATCAGACTGGCTTTATTGAGATATATATATATATATGTATATATATCAATAATTATGATGCTTTCTGCGATATTCGATAAATGTATTTGTTTCTCATTACGAATTCTCCCAATACTTAGGTATCTTCCATTTAGAGTGTGTTTGGAAAGATACTATTTGTCATTCTGTGTGCTTTCCATTTGATGACACAAGTCGATACAAGTATCATTGTCCTCATTATTCATTAAATGTTAAGAAAGATAAAATGTATCAACTTGTATGAGCATAAATGGAAAGTATCCTATATCTCTTTATCGTTTATTAGACGTGAAACAAGGTTAGACTGACTCAAATAGCACTAAAAGCGCCTTCCTGAAAACATTGTTTAGTGACACATAAGTTGGCACAAACGTCGTTCTATCTTTCTTGCTATTTCATGAGTATCAAAGACAGAACAATTGCTGTGTGTCACCAAATAGAAAGTATTCTTTATCTTTTCAGTAATATTATTATCTTTTCCACTTTCACAGTCAACTTACTACTAAATGCATCAATACAACTAGATGTCCACAATGATGAACTTATCTATATATATGTACATATGTATAATTTAAAAGAAACACTTGACTGTGCTGCTGTACACATAAATATATCACAAGTGCAGTATTTGTAACAACAGGTTACAAAGTTGCCAATATTCGCGTAAATCCGACACACACTGGTACCACAGTCTGCCCAATACCCCAAAACAATGCATATAAAGGTGGCATTTGATAGCCGGACGCTCTATACACAAAGGCAACTGCCGCTGAACTGACGACACCTGATGTCAGTGGCAATAGTACACCCATTATTATGATAAGCAATGGGAAAAATCTGTGGATATACATAACATTGTGAATTGATTGTTTCACAAATAGACCATAACTTACATACTTGCCGTATTTGTGCTGTCGCAAAGTAGCAAAACAAATTGCGCCAGCAATCGTATGTACAAATATCGAGGAGAACAGGGCCCAAAGAAATATTTGATACCACATCTCTGAAAAACAGAGACATTGAGAGTTGAGATGGATAACCATGAAATTTAGGTAGGATGACTTTGATATCATACTTGAATTAAGTCACGCGGTGTCCTTTTGTTACAAATAATTGTACTAATTAAGAGTGCTTTCCACTTGACGACACAAGTATTGTACTGTCTTTGACTGTTTTCCGTTTAGGAGATACAGTCGACACAAACATCGTTTGTCGATCTATTCATTAAATAACAGATAGACCGACATTTGTGCCGACTTGTGTCACTAAATGAAAAGCATCTACAGTAAATCATTACATCCTTCTTACTTAATGTTAAATAAATGTGAAATTATTACTGTGTGTTACACTTTGTCTTTTGTTAGAAAGCACCAATAGGAGTCCGGTCCAAGTCACTTATAAAATATGAAATTGTGAACAATCATAAATCAATGTGTGCGTATTCGAGTAATTGTTTACCTGCAAACGATGTTAACGGCATATAGAATACATTGCCAGAATTCACGTTTCGCAACGTCATTTGCGGTCGCGGTAAATTGATATCCGTTTGTGTATCCATTTGGGCAATGAGAAAGAAAGTGATAAACTTGTACAATCTCACGAATCCTTCGTTAATTATTTGCTTTTTTCTGCATCAGTTTTTTTTGGCAGTAGCCTTAGCAAAGAGGTTACATCAAAGCATCATTAAGATGTTACTTCAGAATTACTAGCAGCCAATAGGATTATTTCAGTTGCGATAACAAGAGACGAAGAACGGTGGCGATAATCACGCAACAGATATTCATTTTCGAAATACAAGAAAGCTGTAAAATTCAAACGTCAATGGAAAACTGCCATTATGGTGCGGTCCCATGATGCGGAATTAGCAGAACGCTCGTGACTGGTTTAGAAAAGACATATCGGCGGAGCGC
>NW_017257814.1:130637-140939 GCF_001594055.1 Mycetomoellerius zeteki
ACGGTCTCTATCGTGATTGGCCAATTCGCTTATTGATTATGTCTTACGGCCTTACGTTTTTGTATGTGCCATGGGCTTAAGCGAATTGGCCAATCACGATAGAGACCGTAAGGCCAGTAGCGAATCCAATCTTATGCGTGGTCTACAATGGGCAGTAGCAATAGTGGATTAAGGAGTAGACGCAGAAATCAACCAATCACAATCGAATGTGAGAAAGATAATCAATTACGATTAGTCGATTTCTGCACCTACTCTTTAATTCACTACTGCTACTGCCCATTGTAGACCACGCATTAAGCGGGGAGCACAGACTCTTGCATAACGCATAACACGTAATGCATAAGAAAATGTACCAATCAAAGCCCTCCGTTTCCTTCCTTTCCATGAAATAAAGAATTCTGATTGATTAAATTTCTTATGCATTACATGTTATGCGTTATGCAAAAGTCTGTGCTCCCCGCTTTACGTTTTTGTATGTGAAATGGGCTTTAGAATGTATGAAGAGGTATGAAAACAATAATGGCGTATTCTGTGAACATTTCCGTAGAAGCGCCGATTGAGAATCAAATACAGGAAATCACTTACGATGGCCAAGAAATTTACCAAGCGTACGTAAACGAATTTTCTTGTCAACAGAGAGAATATAGTAAAGATGCTCGATTAATGGAATTATTGTCTGCTGTTAAATACGTCTTACGTCTTATAATTAACCCTAGTTTTATCGAAGGGGATAAGATTTCATATCAGTTTTACTTTATTAATTATGCTACAGACCTCTCACCTTATCGGAGAACTTGGCAAAAATTGCTCAAAAGATTGACTTTAGTAAAACAAACGGTGAGGAGGTAAAAAAGGAGCAATTGGAGGGTAATGAGAAGAATGAAGAAGATACGAAGGATCCTGCTTCGTTTCAATCCTCTTTATGGCCGTGGGACAGCGTTAGAAACAAATTAAGGTTTGTCATGATTTTTGTGTGTGTCTAAAAAGTTGTGTTTGTATATATACAATACACATATATATGTGTATGTATGTATTGTAAATGTAATAAGCTTATAATTTCAGTAATTAGAAACAATGTAAAGAATAGAAACTAAATTTGATTGGTTTTGTAGAAATGCCTTGACAGAAGTTTGTGTATTGGCTGATGTACTTGCAATAGCAAAGGAAAGAAATTATATGGTGTTAGATCCAACATCTCATGAATCAGCAGATGTAAAACCTATGATACAAGTATATGCTAGAAAAAAGGCATTAGCAGGTGCAGCGTCAGTTCTTATGATGGGTACTGAGAGGCTGCGAAATTGTCAGGCTGAATTAGCTAGAACCAGATCTACCCCTGATTTTCATATCGAGTTGTTAAGATTACGGCAAAACTGGCGTTTAAAGAAAGTATCAAACTCTATCATTGGTGATCTCAGCTATCGAACTGGTATGTTTTATTATTTTTCTTTTATTTATTTGAAATATGCTTTGTGTGTCTTATATTTTATTGTTTGTGCCTTCAATATTCTTGTTTACTATAAATTGTACTATATTTATGTATCAGCTGGCTCCAAGTATACACAAACAGGCATGTTTGAAGTTACCAAAGCTGAAGAAGAAGAAAAAAATAGTAATAGCCCACCAGCTTCACCCAATACTGGTAGCAGCATGTCAGGACAATCTCATGGACCCTCAAATTCAAAAGCATCCGCCTTGCGCGTAACCATACCCAGCGAGTTACAAGGTGTTGCATACATCGAAGTATTATGTCAGAAAGGTAATATAAATTAAAGAGAGCAATTCATGTGCGTGTGTGTGTGTGTGTGTGCGAGCGTGCATGCGTGCGTGCGTGCATGAAAAGTATGTACACATTAAACACAAATGAGTAAACATACGTTTGTTTAGATCAAGAAGATTTGTGCAGTGCAAATATAAGCTTGCTTAATAGCAGTGCAAATAATTCGAATACTGATATGCATTGGCAGCAAAAATTAGAGGCTGCACAGAACGTTCTGTTTTGCAAGGAACTGTTTAGTCAATTAGCGCGAGAGGCTGTGCATTTACGCGCGCCTATACCTCACATGGTTGTCGGAAATCAGATAATGGCCACGGTATGTATCTTGCAAATAGAAATCAAGAGTTTCTTGTATAATATTCTTTACCTCAGACTGAACATACACGCGCGCGTGCTCGCGCGCACGCACACACAAAATATATAATATATACACGGTGTAGTCCAGATCATCCACAAGAGCCGGCATGTATATACTGTTTATGGAAAACTGAATCGAAAAGTCTTCTGCCATTTTGCAATGGTCGCAACAATTAACGAGATATTAATTTCTACAAATTGTAGAATAAATGGTTAAAATTGATGTATAAGATAACATTAAGATGTCTTTCAAAGTTCTTTATGAAATATCTCTAAGATATTTCTTAAAGAACTCTTAAAGATATCCTAAAGTTGTCTTATGCATCGATTTTAGATATTCTGCTTATTGAGTAATTAAAAAAAAATTGCAGAAATTACAAAATGGTGGAGAACTTTTTGATTCATAAACAGACTACGTACATACTGGCTAGTACGGGTGATCTGGATCATCCTATACTTATAAAGAAAAATTTGTTTTCTTTGATATTTATACCAGGTACTTCCAGGAATTCAGTTAATAATTGGCCTGTGCCATAGCACAGGCAACGACAAAAAACCTACGGCTCCACCACCACACAAAACAGATCACGATCATGTATTAGAGCACTCTCTGCATCAACTGTTACGCGAAGTACATTACAATAATAGTAATCATCCATTTCCTCATCCTGCATCGGGACCTCTTGGGCCTAGTAAACGCAGATATATAGCCGGCCCTACCGCTGCCGACAGATACGAGCTTTTAGAAATGACAAAGAGTCAGACGCTTTTAGAACAAATTATCCAACAAGCACAACATTTTTTCATGCGTTTGCGTACAGAATATGTATTAGACACGATAGCAAAAGAAGTGAAAGATCCGCTTATCGTTTCACATTGGAATGCGTTGAATTCGCCGACGCAGTCCTGCGTAAAAATAAATATCTTAACACATGGATACGATAGCGTATGTCGGACATCGATGGTCGTTCATGTCGGTGAAAAGTCACTGAAATGTGTGTGTCGCGATGGTAGAGTCATGCACATGAGTTACGAGCCTCAGGAACTAAGGGATTTAATTTTTTGTCAGGTCAGTTGTTTTTATCTTATCAACATTTGTAAAATGTTAACTCGTATGATTAAAAAATGTCAAATTTGACATATAAAACATTCTTTTATTGTATCGGTAAAATATCACAATATTTGTTTCTTATACGCAGATTTATCAGCATCAAATTAGCGCGGTACAGGCTCTAGCCAAGTGTATGGGTTGGCAATTCTTAGCAAACAGCTCACACCTCGGCCTAGGTTCAGTGGAGCCTCTGGGAAACGCCAGTAGTTGTATCCTAGCTTCGCCAATTGGTGATAGGTATTTTATAGTTCAAATTTATGACACGGGAGAAAGAATGTATGCCTATCTGTTATTTACACATCATTTAATATGTTTGTAGAATGATAGCTGTACGATGTGAACCGCAAACGGGCGTGCAAGTCGCCATTGCACATTCTCCCCGAAAGGATTTCTTTCCTGGTCAACTTGTTCGAGAAAGAAAATGGGAGAATCTGGGAGGTTCTTTTAAAGAAGTTAGATGGGACAAAATGGAAGGGAAGAATTTTCTCAACAAGATGGAGCTACTTATGGCTTCTTTAACAAGTTCTTAAATGTTGCAAATTACTTGTCAAACTTTTGTATATTTTTTTTTATGGGATTGAAAAGATTCTCTATATTTTTCTATATCTTAATCTTTGCTTAGCAGCTTAAAAACTAAATTATTATTGCACGCACAATCTATTTAGTGTAATAAAAAAGAACGAAATGAATTTTTTGTTCCAAGTTGATAATATGCAAGACGCATTTTTATTTCATGCACGTGTGCTCGAGTAATAAATGGTGTGAAATAATGGGAAAGAAAAAATTAAGTTTAAGGTTAAGTTGAAAAAATACAGGAAATCTCTGTCCCGTTGAGAAAAATTTATAAAAATTCGACTGTATCGGCAACCAGAGTATGTACAGGATGTTTGATAAGTAAATCTTTCGCATAGGAACAGACTAAACTGAGAAGAAAAATCCTCTACCATTTTACAATTTTCGCAATAGTTAACAAGATATTAATTACTAAAAATTGTTGAAAATTGGTCTTCAATAATTTTTTACTCAAATACCATCAACTTTATAGAAAAACTGCAAGAGACAAAAAACGATTTTTGTCTCTTGCAGTTTTTCTATAAAGTTGATGGTATTTGAGTAAAAAATTATTGAAGACCAATTTTCAACAATTTTTAGTAATTAATATCTTGTTAACTATTGCGAAAATTGTAAAATGGTAGAGGATTTTTTTCTCAGTTTAGTCTGTTCCTATGCGAAAGATTTATCGTTACTTATCGAACACCCTATATATATATATATATATATATATCATGGAATTATTCGAAATGGATTCTGATCGGAATTATTTGATTATTCCCTAGATTTCTATTGTATTTTCTAGGGAAGATGAAATAATTTCGATCGAAATTCATTCCGACTTGTTCCATGATAAATATCCAAAATGCAATTTTATAGAATAGAATCGATAATTTTGTTTTTTAAAATAAGTTCAATTGCCCAGAAAAATACAAGTCAATTTATTGATAATATGCCTTTGGATTTTATCTGGAAATAAGGAGTTTTGTACAAATTTAATCATTCCTTACCTCCTGTGATTATTGCAAATTTTTACTTCTATTAAAATTTATAGTTCATTATTGTGATTTGGTATATATTATTTTGATTTTGAATGATGTCCATTATCGAAGATACCATATTGGTATGGTGACTACACGTCCTTTATTGTAAAGTAAGTCAATGTAAAGGACAATTCTTTATTTTAGGTAGCTATCCTTCAGATTTGTTTCTTCAAAATTTAATCTTATCCTTTATTTTCCAATATTGTCTTTTACTGTCCTTTATTTTGACATTACGGGAAATTCTTTTCTAACTAACGTTCCAATGTCTAATATTATATTAATGAGCAAATTTTGATGGAAAATATTTTACAGTTTCATGCATATAAATACTTGTTTGATTTGTCTTTGTTAATTATATATATATTTCTTAATTTTTTAAATTAAATTTATTCAAACTAGAGTTCTCATTTTTATTATTTTGAACCTTTTATTATTTCAGATCAAGGGTTTGTTCCACCATGGCCGAATCAGTTTCAAACTCAGAAAACTGCGCATTATCTCAATTTGATTATACTGTGCAATAAAATTTTATAATACACAGATTCTTGAGTCACAAACTAGTTTGAAAACATGTCGGGACAAAGCCCTAAAATTTTCAGATTTGTCCTTCATTTTCTTTAAGAAAATATGGTCACTGTACATATTGGTGAAATGATGAATAAATTCAAACATGTGGAATATATACGTTCGAAACTTTAGTATACTTAAAAAATTTGTAAGAAAAGAATTACAAATAATTCATTATAAATTTATCTCTATAGTGAACTAATTGCATAACTGGAATTATTATTATTATGTATTATATTATATGGAACAGTGATATATATAGTTTTACATCTAAACAGCAATAACAATAATTTATACAACTAGTATTTTACAAAAATTGTTTTCATTTCAATGTCATACGAAATGCAATATGATTTGGATAATAAACGATTGCGAGATGTGTGATAAGTGAAAATTAAATTAATTGAATGCCAAGAGATACATACGTAATTATCTTAAGTGTAATTGTCGATAGATTCTCTTTTCTTTTTGCATACAAAAAAGTAATGACAATTCCTTAAACTTTATTGTTTTCTTTGTTAAATCTATTCAAGGAATCCACATTTAAGGCGCACATTGATGCACAAATATACATCTCATTTGATACAATAATTATACATTACAAACGCATACTTATATACATACATACGTATGAGCGCACCGGACGCATACATTTTAGATTTTTTCTTCCTTTTTATTTATCGTTTTCTCTTTGTAGCCATATTAAATTGTGACGTTGAAAAATGTCGAAAAATTACATTTTTCCTTTCTTGCACTGTATGACAAAATAAATGGATGTTCACTTATGAAGTGACCATTATTTAGTATAATATGGACTGATAAAATATATCGGAAAAACTTTTATTGTCCTGCATTAGAATAAATGAATATATAGATTTAATAATAGCTTAATGTATATAGATGTTCCGACTCCTATAACAAAACTAGATCTTATAGTAGACGACTTTGTAGCTATTTTTATTATGAACCGAAAAACGAATCTTTCACTTTATCAATTTATATTATTATACATTATTATATTATAATAATATATATTAATATTATATTATAATATGAAAAAAAGAAGTATTTTAATATATAATGCAAGAAAGAAAATTCATGACTCCTTGTTTCTGACATCAAAAATTCAACATAGCTGCAATGAAAAATCAAGCTTTAGGATACAAGCTTTAAGATATAAAGGGATAATATACACTTGGACGTCATCCGAATCAAAACTGGATTATTGAGAGATTATTTTGTTCCTGTATCATATAATTGGGACGGACCAGCAGCTTGATTAAAATATCTAGTGCTAGAACCTTTTATAAAGAAAATAATTGGAACTTTAACGTCCAGAGATGCTTTGAAAAATATTAATTTCAAAACATGCAATTATAGGATTTGTCTCTCGATCGGTTTGACCAACATACAGATATATTGTACATTGTCGAGTTCATCGAGTACATTTTGCCACATAAAATTAATGATGTTGCATACTCAGTATCTTGTTTAATAATCTGAATGGAAAAAAAGTATCCTGCATATTAAACCTTTCTCTACATAATATGTATAATATAATATAATAGAGTAACGAACACGATTTTCTTATGGGTTTTCAACAGTAAGCCATTCATTACATAAGCTTTAAATCTCAAGTCGTAAGAAACTGATCAATTATAGTCGATTATTCTTTTGACATTTGACTACGACAGGCCAATTTCTTAGGGCTCAAAACTTGAAGCTTAAATAATAACTTATTGTAGAATGCGCGTTAGAGATTGACATCTAAAGGGGAAAGATGTTTGTCATTATGACATTCACATCGGAGATGGATTTGCTATGAGTGTTATTAAGTAACCTTTGTAAGCTCTCAGTTCCTTTGGAAACAGAGAATTAAAGACTGCGTCCGTCCACCAACGATCCTAAACGCAAGTGCAGTTGTTATTACCAATACTATATAAGCAGATAATAAACTGGCTGCATATGCCTGATAACGATTGAGCAATGTCATACACGAGACAACCAGATGCGATCCAACCACCCAGATAATCTGTCCCCAATTCTTCTTGTCCAAGGCAAAGAAAAAGATGACACCCCAGAACGTGTGCAGGAGAATGAAACACAGAGTGGTAGCAGCCGATATTATAAAAAAGTATTCAGAACCCTGACGGAGTCCCATGGTACCAGGTCCCACTGCGTCAGCCAGGACATTGACTAAAGCAAAGGCACCGCTCATGAAGCCAAAACCCAAGCCACAAACGTAAGCAAATATGTGTCTGCTGTCAGCTACATGTGTCGTCGTGACTTTTTCCAAGCCTCTTTCAGCTTTACGCAGCACCCAATACAAGAGATACCTTTAAAGAGATAAAAACTTGTTTAAAAACACATCGGATACACATCGGTAATGAAATGAGATTGCAGTAGGGAGACTGGATTACCTGAAACCTTCCTGGAACAGTACCGAAAAGACCAGGCCAAACGCGAGATGTTGTTGTAGTGGAACGACAGCGTACCAAAGCACCGATGATAGCAGCAGGGATATGAGCCAAAAAAAAGCACTGACAATCAATATGATTATTCTGATGGGCTCGGCGGCGATGGTGAACATAAACATGGCTAGTGGCGGGCCGAAGGCCAAACAGGCACAACCAAAAAAATCCATAACGGTCATTTTCTCTTGGAATAGTCGCGACGTGAAGTCGCGATTTCCCTTCCTCTTTTCTTCCTTCCCTTATCGTTTTGTCGGCGCTAGTAAACGCTAAACTCTCTTACAATTCTAAGCCTCTTTACGGACCAGACACTCCCTCCTATCGGGCGCATTTATCTTCCCGGTATAGTGCTGTGTGCGCGGATCAGAAACTCGACAAATAATCGTGATCTAATCGTGATTGTGTTGGTCTGTTTTACGAAGATACAAAGCTCAAGTACATTGGAATCAAATCGAGTTACTCGCAAGTCACTAGTGTGACAATGTGTGACAACTCGTAGTGTAGATGATAATAATAATTCTGTCTCCTACGAACTCTACGTATCTAATCTTGCATGAGGTTATCGACAACACCATGGCTGCGTTCAGCAGACTCAACAGTTTTGCAACCGTTTTATGATTGGCTGCGTTCAGCAGACTCAACAGTTTTGCAACCGTTTTATGATTGTCTGCTGAGATAGGACCATTCTTCTAGATCTAAAAGTATGATCCAATTAGCGCGAAGGAAACTTCCAACAGTTGCAAAACAACCGTTCTGCTGAACGCAGCCGTTGATTGGTTGCTTCAATGACGCATTCTCTATTCCGCAGTCTTTTTCCACACCGTGTGATTTCACCCTTAGGCCGGAATCAGAATACTACGAAAATCGCCATTCGGTCGATATCTTAGATGTGAATGAAATCGATATATCGAATATGTATAATAAGATGCATCTACAATGGCTACGTTTACACCGTGCGCTTAGTCCGCGACCTATACGATAGGTGTCTTTGGCTACGTTTACACCGTGCATTTAGGCCGCGACCTATACAATAGATGTCCTTGTTTATCTCGTAGGTTAAACAAAGGCTACATTTACACCGTGCGCTTAGTCCGCGACCTATACGATAGGTGTCTTTGTTTAATATATGTAGCCATTGACCTAGTTTACATCGTGCACTTGGGCCGTGTTCCAAAATTGACTGCCAATACTGAAAATCTATAGTGCACGTAACGTAAACTGTAGCATTTTCAGTGTTGGCAGTAAATTTGGAACACAGTCTTGATACGGTTACTAACTAGTAACTTTCTATTAAATTATTTGAATTTCAGCGATATATTCAAAGAATGATGTATAATACTAAATTGATACAATATGCATCAATGATTAATTAAATATACATATCATATATGTTTACACATATCGCCGAAATTAAGATAATTCAATAGAAAGTTACTAGTTAGTACCGTATTAAGTGTACATACGATGTAAACTAATAGCGTTTTCGATTGGGAAAAAGTTAGTGCGCACCACTGCGCACTCAGTGCACACCAACACTGCACGAGTTCCATGGATTGCACTGAATAGTGCAAGTTCAAAAGAACACGCCAAGATTTTCAGTACTAAAGCTGAAGTGTCATTTCGAGTTGTAAGATTATAAGGATTTGACCAGAGCCTCCAATCTCCCCTTTTGTTTCGGCGTTATCACCGTTAGTCGCGCCGCCGCCGCTGTATGACACCCGGAAATATGAAACTAATGGCGAATTCGATTGGAAGAACTAGTGCACACTGGTGCATATTAAAGCCGTTGTATACTAATTTAATTTAATTTAAGTATAAAAATGAAATGCAAATATTTCGAATTATGAAATACGGTAATTATTCAGAATACCTCCCTCACCTCCGATTTCGATGAAATTAGGCTTATTCGATGCGTTTTTGCACAAAACGAAAGAATCTGGCAGAAAAAAGTGTCGCTCTGCCTCGCGAACCGAGATATTTAGCGTTAAAGTTGACGACTCTGCAGGTTAGGAAATCTGTCATACCGACTATGTGCACGAAATTTGAAATCAATGCTATAAAATAAATTAAACGTATGTAGTAGTGCTTAGACATTGTCCGCTTGGAATATTTGTAACCCATGTAGACAGTGGGGTGTATTGACAGTAATGCTTGGGTTCGGGCGGCGTAGCCGCCCGAACGGAAAAAAAAACAAACCTATCCGCTTGGGACCTAACCGTCTAGAAGTTACAGCTGAGACAGTGTCTGCTTGGAATATTTCTAACCCATGAAGACAGTTGGGTATGAGAATGGTTTTTTTACTGTCTAGTTAAAAAGACTGTTCTCATACCCCACTGTCTTCATGGGTTAGAAATATTCCAAGCGGACACTGTCTCAGCTGTAACTTCTAGACGGTTAGGTCCCAAGCGGGTAGGTTTTTTTTTT
>NW_017257814.1:141107-141638 GCF_001594055.1 Mycetomoellerius zeteki
GCATACTGGTAGCACTACACATAGTCGGTATGACAGATTTCCTAACCTGCAGAGTCGTCAACTTTAACGCTAAATATCTCGGTTCGCGAGGCAGAGCGACACTTTTTTCTGCCAGATTCTTTCGTTTTGTGCAAAAACGCGTCGAATAAGCCTAATTTCATCGAAATCGGAGGTGAGGGAGGTATTCTGAATAATTACCTGAAATACATATTTTACCTAATAGTACAATAAAATGTATTAAGTATTTCACGATTTAATCGATCTCTATGTTTATTTATAAACATATCTTTACGTTATTTCGTGTACGACGGCTTTAATGTGCACCAGTGCGCACTGAGTGCGTCCAATCGAATTCGCTATAATATTCAATATGGCCACTATATATATAGGTTGTCATGGCATATACCACCTTGTATATCAGGCATATACCTTGAACAAAAAGTTCCCGGAATTACCACCAGGTGATGCTCTGAGTCAGCTGATTTGAGTTCTGTTTTTTTGGTTAGGTTGCCACATCTATCATTGACATTT
>NW_017257814.1:141953-143331 GCF_001594055.1 Mycetomoellerius zeteki
TTAATTCTAACCTTAATGTAATGTGTATATTTGTATATTCTCTTTCATTTAAGTTGACAGTATAAAAAATATTAATATTAAAAATAATATTAAATATTTATAGTAAAAATGGGTGGCTGCGCTGCTCCATATTGTAATAATTCAGCTGTCAAAGGATATACAATGAAAATTTGTGCAATCGAAATGTTACAAGAAAAATTCTTTATATTTCATTAATATAAATACATTAAAAATTTTTATAGCAATGGAACAAAGATTTTGATATTACAACAAATATTTTGATGATATAGACAATATTAAATTATTTTTGATAAAAAATTTTAATAATATTAAATTTAAATGTGATATCTTAAAGTGCCATAATCTGTTAACAAAAATAATTGCTAGATTTGTTGTATTTAGGTTAAGAATTTATAATAAAAGAAAAAATGTTACATTACCTCAAAGATATGACAGTAAGTTTATGTATACATTTCTCTCCTATATGAATCTATAAGGTTATCGACGTTTGAATTGGAGCGGGAGTTGCCACAAACGACGGACCAATCAAAAATTGTCTCTCTCGTGTCCAGACTCTGGTATAGGGTCTCTAAAATCAGCTGACTCAGAGCATCACCTGGTGGTAATTCCGGGAACTTTTTGATCAAGGTGGTATAAGGTGTCTCTGATCACTTGTAATCGGGATGCACAAGGTCAAGCGTTTTATTCCGAATTTACCGAATGTAATAATTTGTTGATCTACAACATAGTTAATAAATTAAATATTAAATTAATTATTAATTAATAATTAAATAATTTTGTTGTATGCATTACGTTATGCATACAACAAAATTAATTAATTAGTTATTAATTTACAATTAATTTAATATTTAATTTGTTAACCATTGTTGCGGATCAACAAATTATTAGGTTCATGCAATTCAATAATTTTGTTGTATGCATTACGTTATGCATACAACAAAATTAATTAATTAGTTATTAATTAATAATTAATTTAATATTTAATTTATTAACCATGTTGCGGATCAACAAATTATTAGGTTCGATAGATTCGGAATAAAACGCTTGATCTTATAGTACATCCCGATTGCGAGTGATCAGAGATGTCCTGTATATATATATATATACATATTATATAACACTGAATCGCGAATCGCTGAATCAAGCCCAAGACAATGCGAGGGAATAGCGATAGCGATAGGAATAACATGGTTTCAATCTATCAGAAATCGGATACCCCGGAATACACAGTTTCTGATAGGTTGAAACTATGGCTGCATTCCGTAACCTACTGCCAGTAGGCCAGTACTGACCACTGAACTGTACTGCTGGAAAGCGCTCTGCCCTCTGAAACAGAGAGAGCTAATGTGAGCCCTTC
>NW_017257815.1:0-1102 GCF_001594055.1 Mycetomoellerius zeteki
TTTTATGTACTCTTTGAAATACTATACGTCATTAACCACTGAACTACTATACGTTATTAACCTCTTGATACACATAACTGTCAAAACACGAAACCTCCGCGATGACAGCCGTTCGCGAACAGTTCACGAATTATCATGTAATTACGCTACTTTTACACTCGATCGACCATGATCGGCGCAAACTAACGGATTACTACTTGTAAATATTATCAATCTGTAGAAAATAAAACTATGGTGCCTCAAGGGTTTTTGTTGCTACCAACATTACTCCCTCTTTTTTTATGAAAATTGTCGCGTAACCGCGAAAATTACAGATGCGAGTGCGGTTGAATGTGTAACATAACCTTAATTGTAGAAAATGGTAGAAAGTTCCGGATAGAATGGTATAGAAATTTTATCCCATTCTATCGCAATCGCTATATTGTCCAAAATTATATTGTATTTTCCAAAAGTGGGCCAGAATTATCTAAGAGCTAACTGGAGCTAACGTTTCAATTACATGGAGACGATGGAGACAATGGGTGCATTCAGTACTACAACCGCTCACTGAGCGCTTGCATTTTATTGATATATTCCGTTAGAACTAAAAACCCAAGTGAAAATTTCATACCGGTGAGATACTGGCCCAGTACAAATTTTCAATATTGAGTACCGACGCAATATTAAATACCGGTACTGGTATAGTACTGGTAAAACACTGGGATGATAGCATTGGGCTAAGATTTGGAATACAGTACTATTATAGTACAGTATTAGAGTACTATTACAGTACGGGATTACAATATTATAACAGTACCCAGAATTAGTACACATATTGTACCTAATATCGATACTGATTTTTAGTACCGTAACAGAAACAATACTGTAACAAAAATCGTTACTGATTCGTAATATTGCAACAGTACCAAATATTAATACCAATTTTTAATATTATAACAGTACTAATATTGTATAAAAAATCCGTACTAATTCTCTATATCGCAAGAGTACCAAATATTAATATTGATACTTAATACTGTAACAGTCATAATATTGTACCAAAATTAATGCATTGATTACTAGTACCAGTTTCTTAGCACTGTAACAGAAGGTCTAATTTTCA
>NW_017257815.1:5362-8501 GCF_001594055.1 Mycetomoellerius zeteki
GCCCACCGATGGTGGGTGCGACGGCATCCGACTGGTGGTCGTCGGGAACGATGCATTACGGGGTGCATCGTTACAAATATTATTAAAATGAAAAATAGACTTCTGCTATTATAACAAATTGCTCAAAAACGTTAAAGAGACATTAGTAGTCGGTACGGAAAACAGTACGCAAAGTGTTAACAGTAAATTACTTGTATAGTAAATTATTTCAATGGTTTATCAACATTATAACTGTCGAAATCAAATACAAAATTCTCTGATATAATATATCAGAAAATTTTATATTTCATTTCGATAGTTATAATGTTGATAAACCATTGAAATAATTTACTGTTAACACTGTTCACTGTTTTCCACGCCAACGTCCCTTTAACATTTTTAATTAGTATTATTGTTTAATTAACTTTTTTTATATTATTTAGGTGTAAAAAAACCACGGCTTATGGACACAGCCATTAATTTATTAGAAAAGAAGTCAACAACGTCCGAGAATATTAAACAGAAAATTTTAGAATTGAAACAGGAAAAAATAAAATTAAAAAAAGAAGAATTAATTGTTCTTAAAGAAATTCTACAGCAATTACAGAATACGAATGACCTTATATCAACTATGAAGGAAGAATTAATAGGGTAAATGTTAAGATTAGGGGAGCCACCTCCGATAACCTTGATCTTGACATATGTTGTCAAGGTCATGACCCTGAGTGACCTCCACCAGGTTACGGGTGGCGGTCGCTGTCCGTTAAAAAGTTATTAACAGCCAAAGTTAGTAATTATTTCACTGCTTTTTACATGAAAAGTCAGATGACTCTGACCTTCGACTCTCACCCCCCCCTTCCCCCTTGCAAAGGGGCGCACGACTCTCACCTTCGACTCTCCCCCCCTCCCCCCTGCAAAGGGGCTCTCATCTTCGACTCTCACTCCTGCTCCCCCCTGCATCGTAATAGTGACCTTTCCATTGATTAAATGTAAGCAAAATAAACCGAGGAATAAATAGACTTGTATGTGTGAATGTTTGACGAGCGTGGAAGTCGCCCCATTGCAGGGGGAAGGGGAGTGAGAGTCGAAGGTGAGAGTCGTGCGCCCCTTTGCAGAGTGGAGGGGGAAGGGGTGAGAATCGCGAGTGACATTCGCGCCCCCTTTGCAGGGGGAGGGGGGGGGGAGAGTCGAAGGTGAGATTCGCGTGTTCCTTTGCAGGGGGAGGGGGGTGAGAGTCGAGGGGTTAGAGCCGGGGAGGGGGAAGTCATATTCCCTTGATCAGTTCATTGGATACTTCTCTCGCTGCCCGGAGTTGTCTGAATTTTCATGTAAAGCAGTGAAATAATTACTAACTTTGACTATTAATAACTTTTTAACGGACAGCGACCGCCACCTGTAACCTGGTGGAGGTCACTCAGGGTCATGATCTTGACAACATATGTCAAGGACAAGGTCATCGGAAGTGGCTCCCCTAATCTTAACATTTACCTCTTTTCAGCAAGAATACTTCATTTAGTCTCTTGTAAATACATTAAAGAAAAATAATCTTGCACAATTGTGTAGCTCGAAACTTTCGCATCTGGAACATAAAAATTGTTGTAATGTATAAGATACCGAAATGTTAATTTAACATAATGTGATTCTGATATTTGAATATTTTGTGTTTAATTAATATTTATTTTTTTAAATTTTTATTATTCAAATAAAATAATAGTGTAAATTTTTTTATTTTGTAGTATTAAAATAACATAATTTATGAGTAAATAAACAAATAATATAAAATAAGTTTTAAAATGTAAATTCTAAGATAAAAATATACAAGTTAATTTTTAAGCCTATTCTATAATACAATGTGCTTTTTGTTTTCTGTTTCTTGCTTTTTGCTATTTTTTACATCTTGTCTTTTTGCTTCTTATCCAGTTTTTTGTTTTATGTCGTCCGAGATAAAAGTTAACAAACTGCGAAAAAAAACAAAAAATACGTAGCAAGAAACATAATTGTCTATAAAACGGTTGCAAAGGGAGAAAAAAGCAAGAGGTAAAAAGCAAGAAACAGGAAACAAAAAGTACATTGTAGAATAAGCTTTATTATCTTTAAAAACAAATTTCTAGCCATTTATCAATTATTGACGTTTGTGCATAAGAATGTTTATTTTAGAAGTTAATTGAACTTTTAACATTTTATGTGCTAGTTATGAAAATATTAAAAAATGAAAGGAAACACAACATACCTTGTCTATTCAAAATACCATCGAACAACATCCCATCGTATGTGTTCAGCGTTATTTACGTTAACGTCATCATATTGTATTGGTGCTTGTTCATCTATCTCATCTAAATAAATTTCATTTTCTGGAATTCTCAATTTTATAGCAATATTGTGTAGAACATAACATGCATTTATATGAGCTAGAAAAGAAAAAAGTATTATAATAAATACATTACATCACAAAGAACATTACATTTTTTAATAAAATTTTTTTATATTTACATATAAAAATTATATTTAATACCTGTGAATTCCGGCTGATAATGCAATGCCTTTTGTTTTCGCAAGCATCATCACCGCTTTCAAAATACTTATACCTCTTTCTGCAGAACATCGCACTTTTGTAAAATGTTCTGTGTATCTGAACTCTGGATAGCCCATAGGTGGGTTTATGAATGGTTTTAAAAGATAAGGCATAAGCGAATAGGCGGAATCTCCTAAAAAGAATATTAAAACGCACAATATAAAACTCAAATGGCCAAATGCCTGCGAAATTGTTGTATTATGTTGTTATCAATCATTTCAATAACAAGATAAACATTTATATAGTATTTGAAATATTACGGAAGTTAAAATTACGAATGTTGATAATTAATAGAAACATAATGTAAACATAATATTAATATAGTGTGAACAACATATCTAATCATTAACCATACCTAGCCATGATCCTCTTTCGCCTGCTTTCTGTTGTCTTTCTAAATAATGGAACAAACGCGAAGAATGAAAGACTCTGACGTCGCGCGTTCTTCTACCATGCATTGCATTTACTGCTAATATTTCATTATTACAGAAACAAACCTATAAAGATTTCCCGTTGAGGGAGTTTTGCAGGGACCGGAACAGGTGGTAGTTGGATGGCGCAAGGTCTGGTGAATACGGTGGGTGAGGC
>NW_017257815.1:9916-11822 GCF_001594055.1 Mycetomoellerius zeteki
GTAGATGATCCACTTTTCGTCGCCAGTCACTATTCGTTTGAGAAACGGGTCGCTTTCGTGCCGCTTCAGAAGTGAATTGCAGATGGATATGCGGTTGGCCAGGTTCTCCTCGGTCAGCTTGTGCGGCACCCAAACATCGAGGCGGGATACGTAGCCAAGCTGTTGCAAATGCCTTTGTACGGTTCCATAACCTATTTTAAGTGTCTCCGCAATCTCTCGCACCTTTAGCGTCCGGTCTTGCTCAACCAGTGCCTTGATATCATTTGAATCAACCTCGGTAGGCCGACCGCTGCGGGGTCCATCCCGCAGACTCGTATCTCCGGAACAAAATTTGGCAAAACATTTCTGAGCGGCACGTTCTGTTAAGGCATCGTCCCCGTATACGCCGCATATCTTTCGATGGGCCTCCGCAGCTCGCTTGCCTTTCTTGAAGTAATAAAGCAAAATGTGCCGAAAATGCACTTTATTCTCCAACATGTTCACAGGCCTGTAGCACAAACAAAACTAATGCCAATGAAACCAAATTTGACAGATGAAAAGAGCGGACTGTCACCTTTCCAAAACATATTTGGATTGCCCGATTAGGCAATCAGAACTGAAGATATTCGGAAAAAATTTGCACTACTAACAAAAACTGAACGAATATATGGATCCACCCAACAACCATCACATTCAATGGATGATATTGTTTCCTATTAATGAAAAGGTGTTCTTCAGTTTGTGATGGAAAGATCGCAATGTGAGTTCCATCTATAGTGCCAATCACTCCTGGAAATCCAGTATTTTCAAAAAATCTGATATAAAAAAATCAAATCAGTTTGTAGAAATTTTTGTCAAACTTTATGTATATTATCTGTGTACCTACTCTTGTTTAATTCGTTGTTTCCTTCTATATCTGTTGTTGGAAATCCAATCCAATATCCCATAATATTTAATGCAATTAGTAGCATGAATAGAAACTGCGATATAAGTTTGACTCATGCATGATAGAAAATCCTATCTTACTTTTCTTTCATAGGAACCAGATGCTAAGAAATGAAGTGTTGCAAATACCTATAATAAAATCATAACAATTAAAAACACAAATAAAGAAGAGAAAAGAAAATTCAAAGAAAAAGTAATAATTTACTTGAAAATAATTAAATGTTAATATGGCTCAATTAGAATAAATCAATAAATAAAACAAGGGTAAACGAGCCAACTACAATATAAGATCTTTAATAAATATATACAATAATCAAACGTTTCGACACCGATCGGGTCATTTTCAATGTACAATAACAAAACATCTTACATACATAATCAGAAATTCAGTTAAAATATATTGTCCAGTGAGAATTTGGTTATATTCATAAAAAGCAGTCCATATTTAAAACTATTGAAGAGATCAAAACTCATTCTACCATCTGAATAAATAATAAATTAACGTTGCGTTATAAATTAGATAAACGATGTACATGTTTAGTAAATTAGAATAGAGAGAATGTAAATTAAATAAAACATATATACCTCATATTGTCTCAATGATGTAATGTAGACAACGATAGGAACACTCAGTTAACAAAATTATATTTAATAAAAGTTATGTATAATAAAAATTATTAAGCCATGATGCGCATGAATATAACGTTTTGACTCAATCGACGTCAAGCGACGTTATGACAAAAAGAACAAGGAAATAGGAAAGATAATAAAGAAGGAGACAAGGACATTGTTAGGAGGGGGAAAGAGATTGGATAATATTTAGGTATGATTCTGGCAAGGATTCTGTGTCATTTTGTTTATTTAGCCCATGCGTTTGTCGTTTTATGTGAACCATCTCCGATATCAATCTCTTATTAAACGAAGCTTCTCTGTCTAATATTTCCACATTATCCCAGTCGAAATTATGATTCTGGTCAATGCG
>NW_017257815.1:13333-20253 GCF_001594055.1 Mycetomoellerius zeteki
TTTATTAAAGATCTTATATTGTAGTTGGCTCGTTTACCCTTGTTTTATTTATTGATTTATTCTATTTGAGCCATATTAACATTTAATTATTTATTCTTCACCCTTTTTATTTAAAGATATTTTAACAAAATTCATTTTGCTACAACCTAATACAACTGGCTATCAGCTGGCGATATCATGGCAACTGCAGTAAACGAACGTCAAACTGCGCTGCAGTCGCCTTCGCAGGTAGAATAAATGAACGACATCCGCAGCAGTAACTGCATAAACAAACGCAGCCTGTTACTCTATCCGAAACCGCTGTTCCAATTGAGTCATGCTACACAACGCTATACTTTGTGCATTCCTGTGTACGTTTGTGTCAAGATGTGTTTAGCAATTGGAAAGCACCCACAATCGACCCCGTGATGCAATATTATTTATAATATGGAATCGATGGCAAAAGTGGAAGAAGTAGATGAAGCAAACACTTCAACAATGGAAAAAACTAATAAATGCAATGCACCAACGTTTCTTTAGACAGAACTAGAGACCCTCTAATAAGAGTCTGGACACGTGAAGTCCGCCATTATTCGTCGAAATTGTACGAGAAAAAAATCATGCTATCTCATTCTAGTGGCGGTGTAAGTTGTAGCTCTACAAACTCCATAGTTTCTGACGAACGACATTTTGGAGATCGCTCGGGTGAGGCGGACGTGTTTCGTCTCGCCTCGAGTATTACAGCCTTTATTTTCACATGATGCTTAATGAATAGGGTAACAAGGGGGATTCTAACCTAGGTCCCCTGAGGGGAGGTGAGGGGCAGCGGGGGTCCCCGCGGCGTGGGGAGGGGGTGACGTCACTAGGCGAGGGGGCGACGTCACCGGGAGAGGGAGGGGATGACGTCACAGTGAGTGACGTCACTAGGCGAGGGGACTGACGTCACGGAGGAGGGGGAGGGGATGACGACACGGTGTGTGATGTCACAGGATGAGGGGGTTGACATCACGGGGGAGGGGAGGAGGATGACGTCACAGTGGATGACGTTACAGGGTGAGGGGTTTGACGTCACGGGGGAGAGAAGGAGGATGACGTCACAGTGGGTGACGTCACAGGGTGAGGGGGTTGTCACGGGGAGGGTATGATATCACGGGGAGGATAACATCACAAGGTGTGGAAAATTCCATTGCGGGGCCTCCGGGCGCGGTCCCTCCGACCGCCTCCGGACGTGGTCCGCAGCCATCATCGCGCGCGCGGGCCGCCGCCGCCGCCGCCGAGCGCGGTCCCCGCTATACTTACCACGTATACTCACCGTATATATTTTCTCTCTCTCTCTCTCTCACTCTTATGCGGTATCTTCTTCTTCTTATGCAGCAGTATTTTTTTTTCTCGCTCGCAAAGATTTTAAGAGCGCGATAACGCTGTCGTAGCGTGATGTAGTACGATACCGCGGAAGTAAGGTGGCTGAGCGTAGGAAAGATGGAATGCATAATGATAAATACTGAGATATGCCGAATATTAATAAACATTTATTACTTACGTAACGCATAATATACAATACTATCTAAAGCATATAAAATCAATTCACTTTCAATATGTGAGTTCTTATAAATCTTACGCAAGACATTTATAGCATCGCATTTGTTCATAATACAATTTTGACGTAAATGTGTAATGAAATATTTAAATTTATCCCTTACACTATTTGTACATTGACACAAATCGAAATATACATGCTCAACACATTGTTCCAGTTCAAACATGAAGAGCATGGTCGATGGTTTCATATATAAACACTTATTACACAAAGATAATTTCACAGTGTCCATCATCGCGTATTTTAACAAGTTCAATCGCGAAGTCTTGAATCACTAATGCCGACGAAATAGTTGACTGCACCAATTTTTAGTCTTAATCTCCCTCCCTCCATCCAACGCTACTGTAAGGAGCTATAAACCTCCGTTTACCCATCCCAGCATTAAGAATTTATGCAAAAGACCCGCCTGATGAGACCATTATTGTAATTTGATACCACAAAAATGCAACGTTTGCGAAAAAGTTACGTAATATGATGTAATTGCGCATCAATAATGTTTGATTTAGCGTAATAGAAGGAATTTTTCAAGGACATTCGACGTGTCCTGACATGTTTCGCGATGACATCATCATCATAAATAGCATAAATAATGGTATAAAAATATAAAGATTTAGGCACATCGCGTCATTAGTCAATCTAATAGCAAAAGTGACAACATGGAGCGAGATTTGATTGAGCAAGTTACCCTGCTAAATACAAGAAAAGAGTACGTTGTATGGCAACAGCGATGCGACGAATTTATAGAATCTCTGGAAGAGCAGAGCCGTATTAAACGCCCGCGATTATCGACCGGTAATAGACAATCGGTGATCGCATGTATCGCGCAACTTGAAAGCTTGAAGGATTCGGTGCGCGGACGATTTGTGCACGTAGGCGCAGGTTATGGACTTCGATGGCGTGAGATCGAAAGGGCGTTCGAAAGCCGGATTCTAACAGGCGCGGTAATAAACTCTAATTATATAGAATCTCGCCGATTCCTCGAAGACGCGAATGAAATTGTGCTCGAGCGTGTGCAGTGTGTTTTACAGAGATATGACTCTTTAAAAATAAATACAGTATTTAACGGTGAATTCGTGGTCAGTGACAAACGCGCGAACAAGAGTATCACCATCCGGAACTATGAACTATATCGATACACAGATTTGCGCGAGTGGTACATGTCGCGCGCCGTCGAGCCAATTCTAGCATCGCTCGAAGAATTTCAAGAACGTGACAGCGGGTGGGCACTGTCACGTATCCTCAATTTAACGGTAAACGCGAATAAATTGAATCCTCTGCGCGCGGGATGTCATATCAAACTCCCGCGAGAAATTATGCTGAAGAGAGCGGTGATCAACGTGCGATCCACAGACAATGCGTGTTTCGCGTGGTCGGTGGTTGCAGCCCTGCATCCAGCCTGAAAACATGTGGACAGGGAATCATCGTATTCGCACTACTTATCGGTACTGAATCTCAAAGATATTCGGCTTCCGTTGACGTTACATCAAATAAAAAAATTTGAAACTCTAAACGACATTTCCATCAATGTCTACGCCATCGAGAAGGGGATTGTGCCGATACGACTTGCCGACCGAAAGAGGAACAAGCACGTAAACCTCTTGTACGTGAAGAATGATAGCGCGGGACATTTCACGCTGATCAAAGATCTGCCCCGCCTTGTCAGTTCGCAAATCAATAGATATGGGCACAAGAAATATTTCTGCGATAGATATGTATAAAAAAGTAATAATAATAATAATTTTTTTCAGATGCCTCCATTACTTTAACTCGAGCGCAAAACTGGAGACCCACAGTGAGGATAGTGGGAAATTGAACGATTGTGCGATAAGATTACCGAGCGAGGACGACAAGTGGTTGAGCTTCCACAATCACTGCAGGAAGGAGTCCCGTTCGTAGTCTACGCCGATCTTGAATGCGTATTGGAAAAGATGGATAGTGATTCACAATCCTCTACGCACACGTACCAACATCACAACGTCTTCAGTATTGGGTATTACGTGCACTGCTCCTACGACAGCTCACTATCAGGCTACCGATTTCGCCGTAACAAAGACTGTATAGCGTGGCTCGCGGAAGAATTGAAAAATCTAGCATACAGTGTACAGTCGATAATTTCAGCTAATGTTCCTATGACGGATTTCACGCGTGACGACTGGGAAAAATTTAACAGCGCCTCGCATTGTCACATATGCGAGAAACCGTTTACACCAGACGATGCGCGGGTACGCGATCACTGCCACTTAACCGGACGATACAGAGGCCCCGCACATTCAAATTGCAATCTAAATTATAAGGATTCGCATTGCATTTCCATAATTTATCTGGCTACGACGCTTATTTCATTATCAAGAAAATTGCCACCGCGTACGAAGGATGCGTCGATCTTTTACCGATAACTAAAGAAAAATACATCTCATTCACCAAACACGTTGACAGTACCAAAATCGATCAAAAGAATTACATACAATTACGCTTCATAGATTCATATAGATTTCTCGCTTCTAGTTTAGATAAATTGGCATCTTTTTTCAACAATGATAAGCTGAGGGTACTGCGACGCAAATTTTCCGATTTATCGGAAGAAGATTTTAATTTTTTGACACGAAAGGGCGTCTTTCCGTACGAGTACATTGACTGCAGCGAAAAATTGAACGAATTGTGCTTGTCGCCTCGCGAGTCATTTTACAGTTCATTGACGGACAACACGGTATCTGAGAGTGATTACGCGCACGCCGTCAACGTGTGGCAGCGGTTCTCCATCCAAACGCTCGGTGAATATAGCGATCTGTATCTAAAAACAGATGTATTGTTGTTGGCATCTTTGAAAATTTCCGCAACAGTTGCGTCGCGAGTTACGGGCTCGACCCCGCGTACTATTACACCTTACCGGGCTTCATATGGGATGCCACATTGAAGCATACAGGTGTAAAATTTGAACTGCTCACAGACATTGACATGGTCATGTTTGTCGAGCGCGGAATACGCGGCGGTCTGAGCCAGTGCTCAAATAGGTACGCGCGAGCTAACAACAAATACATGCCGTCGTACGATCCATCGAAACCGTCATCGTACTTGATGTACTATTGTACAACAACCTCTACGGTTGGGCAATAGGTCAACCACTGCCTTACGCCGATTTTCGATGGGTCGATGACGTGTACAATTTCAACTTTACAACCATCGCGTTAAATTCACCGACAGGCTATATTCTCGAGGTGGACTTGGAGTACCCTTAACATCTCCACGACGCGCACACTGACCTACCGTTCTGTCCGACGCGCGAGAAACCACCCGGCAAGCGCGAGGACAAGCTCCTCGTAACATTATGCGATAAGCAACGTTACGTCATCCATTATCGCAACCTGCAGCACTCGTCACGGTCTCCGTATCGCAAAGGTTCACCGTATACTACAATTCGCGCAAGCTCCATGGCTTCGCGATTATATAGAATTAAACACCAAATTTAGAACATTGGCAAAGAATGATTTTGAGAAAAATTTATACAAACTGATGAATAACGCGGTATTTGGCAAAACCATGGAGAATGTGCGCGATCGCGTCGACGTAAAATTATTAACAAAATGGGAAGGTATCTACCTTCCATACCTTCCGTATCTACGGTGCGGAGGCAATGATCGCCAAACCAAACTTACATAGTCATAGCGTCTTTTCGGAGAATCTGGTCGCGATAGAACTGCGTAAGCTCGAGGTGAAGTTCGACAAATCGATATACGTGGGTATGTGCATCCTCGATATATTTAAAACGTGTTTGTACGAATTTCACCATGAGTACATGGCACCGCTGTTTCGCCATAAATGCAAAATTATGTATACCGATACTGACAGTCTCATATACCATGCAGTCTCATATACCATATGGAATGTGATGACGTTTACGATATCATGAAACGCGACATCAATAGATTTGACACTAGTGATTATTCTATCGATAACGCGTACGATATTCCGCTCGCTAATAAAAAAGTTCCAGGCCTAGTGAAAGATGAGAACAATGGTGCCATCATGACTGATTTCGTTGGGCATAGAGCGAAAATGTACGCTTTACGTGTGCAAGGAAAGAAAGATACGAAAAAGGCAAAGGGTGTCAAGAGCAGCGTTGTAGCAAAATCCATAACGTTTGAGGATTACACACGCTGCTTGAACGACGCAATCGAAATGACGCGCAGTCAGTCGTGCATTAGATCAAAATTGCATGAGGTGTACACAATATCGGAAACGAAAATTGCTCTTAGTCCGCACGATGATAAGTGGTATATCGTAGGCGGTATCAGGTTCCACCAACACACTGCCATGGGGACATTACCGATGTAAATAAAACGCATTTCACATATATATATATATAAAATATGTAATATGTATAATATGTATACAATGTATATTATGTATAATATGTATAAAATGTATAGTATGTATAAAATGTATAATATGTAAAATATGTATACTATTGTAATATTTAATATATATATATTTATATACTATATATATATTTATAATGAATATATAATACTATAATGTATAATATATAATTTATAATTTATAATACATTGTCTTTATAAATCTATGAATTGTGTGAATTATCAAATCCCAACCATTTCACGTAAACCTCTTTTCCCTTCTTGCGCAACACTTTTTCAACGAGATACATGTCAGGATAAGCGATACAGTTCGTATTCGTAGAATCCTCCAACGATGGGTTTTCCGCGAGTATCTTCCAATAGATACGTCATTGGATTAGTTTGTTGCACTTTGATGATTTTAAAGACCTCCGTAGTCCAATTCGGCGTGAATCCTTTCTCAAAGATCGTCTTGAATTTGCTCACGCGAACCGAGTCACCCACTTTGAATTGCGCGGGTGCGGCAATCTTTACATGATTGTACACCGTGGTTAAGAGCCTGTCGGCGATCGCAGGGATAACATCAATGGGCCGCATACCGATAGTTCGATACTTTCACGCGTTGTAATCTGATACGAGGCGTGGCAGCATGTCGATCCATCTATAGTTTCCATTGTGCGTAAATTGTTTCCACATGTCATTCTTCAACGTACGATTGAACCGTTCAACGACCGATGCCTTCATTACAGAATATGTAGAGTAATGATTGATGTTGTGTTTCTTCAAGAGTTTCTGCACATTCGAGTTGTAAAATTCCTTTACTTTGTCTGCAAATTTTTCGGACATCTTCCATCGTCTCGAATTATCTTTGCAATCGCTTTCATCACCTCGTTCTCGCTCTTGGCTTTGAGTGGTACGGCCCATGCGTGTTTATTCAGCACATCGATAACGGTGAGAATGCAGTGGTAACCTCTGTTGCAGCGTGTATA
>NW_017257815.1:20318-24237 GCF_001594055.1 Mycetomoellerius zeteki
AAATTTCTTCTCGCTGCAGCGTGTAATTCATCAACCAGCGATCGTTTCTCAGTCATTGCGATTATTCACTTCTCGAATCGTCTTTTCAAATTCGTTTAGCATAACCTGCATATTATTTTGGAATGATATCATCTTCTTCTCGATTTTATCAAATCGATCTTTCAAATCTTGAACATTCTGCTGCACGTATCGTTTGTTTGCTGCATCAGCCTTATCCACTGGTAGTGCTAAACGTCGAATCTTGCGTGACTTTGCATCAAAGTCGGCTGCGAACTACGCAAAGAGCGTTATCGCGTACGTAATTTCTGAGCGATTCGCTCCACTGATAGTACGATACATTTCCTCCTACTCCGAGCGATAGTTCAAACTTGCTGATCGGCATTTCGACATCGACTGAATGACGCATATCGCACTACGTCAATTTATAATGAGACCGGCTTCTCGAAGTTCGTCGATAATCGACAGAATCTCGTTGTCGTGACCATTGTGTCCCTCCTGGCGCGAAGCCTCGAGTAATCGGAGACGATCAACAAGTTCGTTGGGATCGTCCCAATGAATGTAGTCAATATTATTATCGTTTAGTGTCATGGCGCGCGGTATATCGGATCTTTTGTTTATACCCGTTCCAACTTTTTTATCCAACACCAATGGTGTGATTATATTCTTATACTTGTACCCCTTGTTACCTAGTACTTTACTATCCGCGCTATGACCGCGTCTATATGCATTTGTTGTCAACAGAATACTCTTGTAGGTTTGCATATCATCATCCGTGCATATATCTTCATTAGGAAATTTCATGAAAATTAACTCGTACAGATCCGGTGTTCCCTCGTATCTTTTACCATTTATAATTATATCATCGTTTTTGTCCAAGGCGATATGTTTGTCGCCGAGCATCGTTCCCTCGTTGCTAAAATAAACTCCGTACACAACGTCAATGTTTACGGCTTTCTTACCGCTCAAGACCGCTTTCAGAAATTTTTGTCCCAGCGGACCATAGCTTGTTTGCAACTTTTCTTGCCCCTCGGGTGTTTGAAGCAGGTGTCGAATGGATGTTACGAACGGTTCATCGACTTCGAATACTTCTTCGACGGAGGAGCATGTGAATACTCGTACGATAAATCGTGCGGCTCGACTATTTCAGACATTTCATTCAAAGTAGATGGTACAGTTTTCGATCGATTCAACATTGATTTCACAGGTGTGGAAGCCCATATAGAATTGTCGTGCGAAGCGCTCGGTCGTTTTCGCTTTGGTTTTGGTTCCTCATCCGAAAAGAACGTTTCATTCTTGATAGGATCTTTGGAGGATTCAATAGTGTTTTCGACAATCTGTTTCAGCGGTTCAATAATAGGTTTAAAGTGTCTCTCCAACGCGATGTCCTCCTCCATTTTACCGGTTTTCAGGGCACGGTACTTTTTACGAATCGAATCGCTCGTTTTCGCAATCTCTTTAGCTATCCTCTCGCGATCTATGGTGCTGTCCATGTTGCCTAGTCAGCGTATCGATAACAACTGATCATGTCACGGTACCGCCAAGTCATTAAAACCTTTTCTATATCGTCCATTGTTAAGCGCACCATCCTTATCAATCACTAGAAATCCATACTTTTGCTGCCAACATTTACGACACAAATCGCTGAAATCTTCGTAGGACATGTCAGTATTTACGTGATCGTTGTACGCTTGTTTCAGATTAGTACCTATCCTATCCCATCCTATTTGAACAGGATCAACAGATTCGCATTGTCACGTATAAGATGCTTCAGAATCTTTGCATACGTCTGACAGAGATAGAAGCAGTCAACGTGCGCGTGTCGGCCCATTGCAAAATAGTCTTATCGCATTTTGCTTATCGCATGCCACGTCATCAAAGATAAAGATGGAATTCGGAAGCGCCTCGTTCGTTGGAATGACATCATTATTATTAGAGAATGTAAAATAGCCAATTTCTTCGATCGACGTTAACAAATTCGTTAGATATTGATATTTCGGCTATTGCAGCGATTTCGAGTACACGTACACGTTCTCGAATCGTACGCCATGTGAACTTTCCAACAGGCTTATCAGCACGTTCGTCTTGCCACAGTTTGACGGTTCGCAAACGATAGCGTATAGAGGTTGGCAGCACGCTACCATGCTTTCATCTCTTTATCGGTCCGCACTTTTCCATCGAGATTCGTCACTTTGATCATCCGCGACTGGCGCACGAACCGCATATTTTCTCCTTCCACAAAATACTAAAAACGATATCGCGAGCGGGTCTATTTATAGGGATGCGTGGAGTGAAATCGCTCAGTAATCAAAATGTTTCTCATCATATCGGACGATCTACACAGTTTAACATAAAAAAAGTTGGAATATATACCGAAAATTATACTGCTGCGAGAGTTTGAAAATTTTATAGATGTGTTGTGGGATAGACTGCCTGAGCATAATATGAGCCGATTCGGAGGTACAACGATACTTTCGGTGCTTGCAGCACTACAATTTGCCGAGTCATCAAATGCATATCGACGGACCGGCGCCTCTGATAAAGAATTGTGGCGAATGTCATCGAGAGGCTTGTTAAATCGCGCGATAAACGCGTTTCCTTTCGAACTGCATATTCCCGGATACCAGTTTTGCGGTCCGGGAACGCGTTTAGAGAAACGATTGACGAGAGGAGATCGAGGTATCAATCCGTTGGACACGGCGTATCGCGAGCACGATATAGCGTATTCGCATAGCAGCGAACTCGCGAAACGACACACAGCTGACAAATTACTCGCGGAGAAGGCGCGGAAACGCATTGTCGCAAAGGACACGACTCTTGGAGAGAGAGCCGCAGTCACGGCCGTTTGGGCGGCTATGAAGGCTAAGACAAAATTAGGGTCTGAAAACTAGGAAGAGGAAGAGCAAGCGGATACTTCCGATAGCGAAACGCGGCGGCGTCCTACCTTTTCTTCCGCTACTAGGCGTTCTCGGGTCGTTGGTCGGCGGAGCGGCGGGAGTCGCCAAGGCCGTAAACGAGCCTAGCAAAGCGGCGCAGCATCAGCTGCAAGAACTGCAACGTCATAATCGCGTCATGGAAGGTCGCGGCGTTTATCTCGCTCCCTACAAGCGCGGACGAGGTGTCGCGCGTAGAAAAAAAAAACGTCTACGAGACGTTAAAACTACCAAAGGGTGTAACTACCAACGTGCAACTGCAGCAACTTGCAAATCATATGCGCATTTCATATTTTAGAGATCTTTATGCGTACTACATTACCGGTGGAAGGAATACATCGAAACGAGAGCGGTATCGTAAATTTGGATAATGCCGAGGGACCCGGTAAGCATTAGGTGGCATATGCGAAAAGGGGAAATCGCGCCATATATTTCGACAGTTTCGGCAATCTTCGACCGCCGAAGGAACTCGAAAGATATCTGGTAAACAGTGTAATCGAGTACAATCGCACGCACTATCAACGCTACAATCAGAGTAATTGTAGACAGCTGTGTCTACAGTTTCTACGAACGGTTGACAAGCAATTTAAGGACCGACATTGCACCGTTTAACTCAGTATTCGTTTAAACATGTCGTTGACATTTACGCTGACCGGCAATATAGCGTCCTTGCTGTGAGCTACTTTCCAGCTGTGGATTCGAACGATGCCGATTACGAGCTCGGTTTGACGGATTTTGGAACATACCATACTCTAGCGAATGTAAATTCAACAAACAATAAGTTTTACTTTGACGATGACGAAATTGTCATTCCCGAAGGATCGTACGAATTTCGTGATATAGAGCGGTATCTGAAACGCGAAATTTTACGTTCTCACGACGCGAAGCGCAAGATGGATGAAGACGGCGAGTTCCTGCTGGTGATTCGCGCCAACAACAATACAATGAAAAGTGAGATTAAATGCGCCTATCGGATAGATTTTACAAAA
>NW_017257815.1:24611-24951 GCF_001594055.1 Mycetomoellerius zeteki
CGCACACAGAGAGATGACGCATTCTTTACAAGACCGGTGACGTCACAGCTCGATAACACTCGCTCATCCAACTGCATCAGGAAGAAGAAGAAGCTCAACGCGTCGAACGTTAAATTTTTAAAGTCTTTGGGATTCGCGGTGCGCAACTTTTGAGATGACTGATATCCTAAACGTCAAGGACGATCCGATCTTCGACGATCGCATCGTCAAGATAGAGACTCACACGTACAATCCGTTTGCCAACACGACGTTCGGGTACAGCGATGAGATAAGAATACCCATACAGCAACAGGATCTGTACACACTACCGTACGGAAGCTTTCTATACGTCGAGGGAAAA
>NW_017257815.1:25133-27148 GCF_001594055.1 Mycetomoellerius zeteki
ATGCCGGCTGGGATGCGCAGACTACTGCGGCCGGATACTTTAATTTCTGCGTACCGCTCTACGTACTGTTGGAATTCTGCGAGGATTACAGACGCGTAGTGATCAACGCTCGTCGCGAGTTGATTTTAATACGAGCGCGCAACGACAACAATTGTCTGATAGGAGATTCGACGACAGAGCCGACGCTCGAACTATTCAAAGTACAGTGGCGAATGCCGCACGTGTTTTTGAGCGAGATAAATAAGCTGTCGATGCTGCGCGCTTTGGAGAGTGGACGATATCTGAGCATGGCTTTTCGCTCGTGGGATTTGTACGAGTTTCCGCTCTTGCAGAGCACAACCAAGCATTCGTGGACCATCAAGACGGCTATTCAGCTTGAGAAGCCGCGCTACGTCATCTTCGCTCTGCAAACTGGCCGAAAAAATGTCATGATCGAGGACATAAGTCGATTCGACGATTGCAAATTAACCAATGCGAAACTCTACCTGAACTCGGAATGTTATCCGTACGATAACCTGAATCTGGATTCCGATAAGAACAGATGTGCGATTCTGTACGACTTGTACGCGCGTTTCTGCAAGGACTAGTACGGATACGAGTATCTCGAGCCGAGTCTCACTTTTACAACTTTTCTACGCGATGGCCCGTTCGTGATCATCGATTGCTCTCGACAGAATGAATCGGTCAAGAGTGGCACCGTGGACGTGCGATTAGACTTTGAATGTAAGGAGAACGTGCCTGCCAATACTACCGCGTACTGTCTCATTATACACGATCGCGTGGTTCAGTATAATCCGTTGACCAACGTTGTGCGCAAAATCATCTAAGTGCATCCTCCGACGCGATATAAAAATTTACGATACGTCGCAATCGGTCACAATCTTGTTCTCGACAACATGCCCATACCAACGTTTGTGGATCTACAAGGATTCATCGTTAACAAGAAATTTATCGTGAAGGAAGTAGCGGTGCTGAAACAGGGGACCGTTCTCACGCATTACATTTTTACGAATCCCGTACCATGGAAATTTTTGACAAGATCCGACAGGTCTTGCGCTTCCTGGTTGATTGCATATCACCATGGATTGCGATGGGAGGACGGGATGGTCCCGTACAGCGAAGCGAAACACCTGATTACGACTGCGATATTTGAAGATGATGCGGTCGTATATACGTCAAGGGACGCGAGAAACGAACGTGGCTGTGGAACTTGCTTCTGGGCGATGAGCGAGAACGCATGTACATCGAGACCTTGGATGCAGTTTACGAAGACATGGAATCTTTAACTAATCTAGATGTTACTAATAATACTATGCGATGTGGAAAACATGCAAAGAATTGCACTTTACAAAATGTATTGGAAATATATAACTGGTGGTTGCAAAAGAATTTTTAAATAAAAATATGTAAACGTACTTGTTATGTATTTCTTTTTCCCTTCCCCTGTAATACATGTATGTATGTATGTATGTATGTACGTATAAACATAGATAAACTCGCGAACGAAGAAAATACGTAGAATATAAAACGTGTTGTAACAAGTTTGCAATTCCTGGAAATAGGGGTGGGGATATCCCCTCTTAGATTTCAAAAAGTATCACCATATACGTTGCAATTTATAAACATAGATATACTCGCGAACAAAGAAAATACGTAGAATATAAAACGTGTTGTAACAAGTTTGCAATTCTTGGAAATAGGGGTGGGGATATCCCTCTTAGATTTCAAAAAGTATCACCATATACGTCGCAATTTACGCGGGTGCGATCAGTCTTGTGATACCCGCTTGTACGAACGGTTCAGAAATGTATTTCGCCAAAGAGAGCAGTGCATCGTTCGAAACGAAGAAGGACTGTAACGCGTAAGTTTCAACGTTCTATAAACAAAAAAAAATTAAAAAACATTTTTTAACATTACGTACGTACTGTGACGTGACGTTTTTTTCACCGTCCGTCACAAGGGTCATTCGACCTGGCCAAAGTAGCGCGGCAAATTTGTCCTGTGTCCTCCCGACG
>NW_017257815.1:29374-29605 GCF_001594055.1 Mycetomoellerius zeteki
TATACGCGATTCTCCAATATCGCGCCCGAGAACGCTATACGCGACAGCAGCATCTTCAACACGCATCAGCTCGTCGATTGCGAGCTCTTAGCTTTAGCTATTAATACGTACGAAGGAAACAATGCGTACGAAGAAAACAATGTAAAAAAGTGTGAATAAAATATTTTTCATTCGCATCACCGTGTACGGTCTTTACTTCCCATCCTATGCACACTCCGTTTAGATAAACAG
>NW_017257815.1:29878-32343 GCF_001594055.1 Mycetomoellerius zeteki
CGGCGGCGGGGCCCCATGGCGGCGGCGGCGCGTATCAATGGTATAGCTGTTTACATAAACAGCGATATCACTGATCGCGTCACCATGCTCGGCCTTCCTCGCGCTATCTCCTCCCTTCCCTCCCCGCGCCTACGAATACCTCCGCGCCCCGCTCCTCTTCGGAGGACCAGGGTTAGAATCCCCTTATTATTCCTACTGACGCTGAAGAAGAAAGATGATAATTCGCCAACAACGCTTGGAAATAATTGCGTAGCGTTCATGTTTGATGAAATTCGATACGAACTGAACGGCGTGGAGATTGACCGCAACAGAAACATCGGAGTTACCAGTACCATCAAGAACTATGTGTCGCTGACGTATGACAAATCTTTGATTGCGCTGAACGCTGGATGGAACACTAGGTCCGACATGGAGGAAGGATACTTTAATTTTTGCGTACCGCTCAACATGTTGTTGGGCTTTTGCGAAGATTACAAACGCGTGGTCGTTAACGTTCGTCACGAATTGATTTTGATACGAGCGCGCAACGATTACAATTATTTGGTGGGTAATTCTGCGACGGAGCCTGAGGTTGAATTATTCAAAGTGCAGTGGCGGATGCCTCACGTTATGTTAAACGAGATGAATAAATTGTCGATGCTGCGAGCATTGGAAAGCGGTCGTTATCTGAGCATGAGTTTTCGCTCGTGGGATCTGTACGAGTATCCTCTGTTACAGAGTACTACCAAACATTCATGGGCCGTCAAAACGGCGACTCAGCTTGAGAAGCCGCGATACGTTATCTTTGCTCTGCAGACCGGTCGAAAGAATATCATGTCTTGAGATGCTAGTCTGTTCGATGATTGTAATTTGAGCAACGTGAAACTTTATCTAAATTCAGAGTTTCATCCGTACGATGATTTGAATCGGGATTTTGGCAAAAAGAGATACGCCGTTTTGTTTGATATGTACACGCGTTTTCATAAAGCCTATTACGAAATCGACTGTTTCGAAACGCTTCTCAACGTGTTCTCATTTATCGAGAAAGGGCCTTTCGCGGTTATTGATTGTTCGCGACAAAACGAATCCATTAAGAGCGCAACCGTGGATGTACGCATAGAATTTGACTGCAAGAAGAATGTGCCTGCCAATACTACCGCATACTGTCTCATCATACACGATCGTGTAATCGAATACAGTCCGTTGTCTAACGTAGTGCGCAAAATCATGTAAATTGCAACATCAGCAACAATTTAAGAGAGATTACCACTGATATGAGCGCAGTTTCGAATAAATGTTTGTCATGGTCGTACCGACGTTTGTGGATCTGCAAGGATTCGTCGTCGACAAAAAATTTATCGTCAAGTAAATGGCGATGCTAAGAGGAAGAGCCATTCTCACTCACTATATTTTTTCATGTCCTATGCCATAGAATTTTCTGACAAGGTCCGACAAATCGTGCGCTTCCTGGTTGAGTGCTTATCACCATGGATTGCGGTGGGACGACGGGATAGTCCCGTACAGCATGGCGAAACACCTGATTAAAGAGGCTGTGATAGAAGAGGATGAAGCTTTCGTATATGTAAAGAGACTTGAAAAACGACATTGGCTAGCTGATATACTCGCCAGCGATGATTTAATCATTGAAACTCTGGATGCGCATTACGAAGATGTGGAATCGCTACGTAATCTAGATGACTGTAATACTATACGATGTGGATGACACGCTAACAATTGTTCTTTGCAAAATGTATTTAAAATATTCAACTGATGGTCTCGAGATCAGAAAGAATTGTAAGACTTTTTTTTAAATAAATGTATCACATTAATACGTTTTATTTTTTGTTACCCGTACGAGTAGATATTTAAATAAATATAGCGCATAAAATTGAAAATGGACCGATAGCGGTCTGATTGCGGCACAATAATTGTTTGAAAGCTGTTTGCAGCTGTTTAATATCGATTCGATAGCTGTTTAATATCGATTCGATAGCTGTTTATAGCTGTACAATATTGGTTCGATAGCCATTCAATATCGATTTGATAGCTGTACAATATCGGTTCGATAGCTAATCGATACCTATTCAATATCAGTTCAATAGCTGTACATTATCAGTTCAATAACTGTTCGATAGATATACGTTTAATTGCATTTCGTTGAGGCGCTGCGAGTGATAAAAATGCTGAGGCGGAATCTTTCAAGCACAACGTCTTCTCATATACTTTTGGCTGAGGCATACCACCTTGATCAAAAAGTTAACGGAATTACCACCAAGTGATGTTCTGAATCAGATGATTTGAGTTTTGTTTTTTTGGTTAGGTTGCTACATCTATAATTGACATTTCCACCAAATTTTATCGCCATAGCTTGACATTTGTAAAAGTTACGCCGTCTTGAGTACATCTACCTCTGCACAATTTTCGATTTTTCCATTACCTCCTTTCGGCTTAAAACGCGTTTCCCGTAGTGGTTTTTCGACTCGATC
>NW_017257815.1:32741-35000 GCF_001594055.1 Mycetomoellerius zeteki
AGTGAAGTGGTGGACCCAAGTTTCATCAACCGTTATTAATCGACGCAAAAAATCCGACTCGTTTCGCTTAAATCGCTCCAACAGGGCCTTAGAAATGTTCATTCGAATGCGTTTTTGATCCAGAGTGAGCAAGCGCGGCACCCTACTCGCGGTTAACTTACGCATGCCTAATTCTTTAGTCAATATATGACAAACACGTTCTTTTGATATGCCAACAGCCTCTGCTATCTCCCTAATCTTAATTCGACGGTTGTCCATTATCATTTGATGAATTTCTTCGATGTGTTATCGGTGGTGGTCGCAGTTGTTGACCGTCCCGAACGCTCATCATCAGCTAAGCTGGTACGACCACGTTTAAATTCAGCTACCCATCTTTTCACGGTGGCAAATGATGGGGAAAATTCCCCGTAAACAACGTCCAACTCGGCTTTAATTTGCGTAGACGTATTGCCTTTCAAGAATTTAATTATAGTACGATATTCAATTTTTCTCATTTTTACAAAATGACGACACAAATGATTGTCAAACAAAAACTGAACGTCCAAAGTGGCCACAATTGGCACAAATATCTTTCGTAAGTATCACGATTATAATGCCAGAATGGCTTTGACGAGTAACGCCATCTTCATGATGAGGCTCAAAACTTTTCAGACGATCCTCGTAAGTTCGACTGTGCGATAGATTTAAGATCTTTGTTAGAGATAATTGCGGAAAGCGTTCAGACGGAAAAAATATGAAGCTACTTGGGGGAAAACCAGTAAGTATGGTAAATATATAATTGCTTTAGTAAACATGTCTCGGTATTCACATTTTCTCGTTCCTTCATTCCTTCCTTCTTCGTGGCATCATATTACTCTCACATCATCGAGCGCGACCATATGGACACATTGCGGTCTTATAATTACGGGTTAGATTCGCATCATTAAGGATTAGCGCTTCAAATCATACCACCTTGATCAAAAAGTTCCCGGAATTACCACCAAGTGATGCTCTGAGTCAGCTGATTTGAGTTCTGTTTTTTTGGTTAGGTTGCCACATCTATCATTGACATTTCCACCAAATTTTATCGCCATAGCTTGACATTTGTAAAAGTTACGCCGTCTTGAGTACATCTACCTCTGCACCTTTTCGATTTTTTACAGTTTTAAAAATGGAGTTGAATTTGCAACAACGAGTTTATATTAAATTTTGCGTTAAAAATGGATTCAATGGTGCGAAAACTTTGGAAATGTTGGGAAACTGTTTCGGCAGTGATGCTCTAAAGAAAACAACCGTTTACGAGTGGCATGAACGCTTCAGAAGTGGTCGTGAATCCGTCGAGGATGACGAACGCAGTGGCAGGCCGTCGACATCGAAAACCAACGAAAACATCAATAAAGTAAGAGAAATGTTGATCAGTAACCGCAAATTAACTATCAGAGAGCTGGCAGAGGACTTAAACATTGCTTATGGATCCGTTCAGGACATTATAGTTAATGATTTGGGTTTGCGCCGTGTTGCTGCAAAGTTGGTCCCGAAGGAACTGAATTTTATGCAAAAAAGGGACCGCGTTGACATCGCCAAAGACATGATTTCCGACCCAACATTCATCAAACGCATCATTACTGGAGACGAGACGTGGGTTTATGAGTATGACACGCAATCCAGACATCAGGCGAGTGAATGGAGAGCTCCAAATGAGCCAAGACCAAAAAAACCACGTCGTTTTCAGTCGAAAAAGAAAGTGATGCTCACGGTTTTTATGGATTACAACGGTATTGTACATCACGAATTTTTGCCAGAAGGTCAGATAGTTAATAAGGAGTATTATTTGGGCGTTATTAGACGTTTGTGTGAAGCAATTCGCCAAAAAAGAATGGATTTGTGGGCAAACAACTCGTGGATTTTGCACCATGATAACGCACCGTTGCACAGTGCCATCATTATCCGTCAATTCTTGACCAAGGACGAAACGAATACTATCCAACAGCCATCGAATTCACCCGATATGGCTCCCTGCGATTTTTTTCTGTTCGATCGAGTCAAAAAACCACTACGGGGAACGCGTTTTAACAGCCGAAAGGAAGTAATGGAAAAATCGAAGACGGCTCTGATGGCTATACCGACAATAGAGTTCCAGAAATGTTTCGAGAACTGGATCAAGCGCTGGCATAAGTGCGTTGCAGTCAATGGGGAGTACTTTGAAGGGGACACTATCACTTTTGATGAATAAACTTGTATTTATTTCAAATAAAATAAATAAATAAATAAATGAAATAA
>NW_017257815.1:36346-42567 GCF_001594055.1 Mycetomoellerius zeteki
TATTCGACTATCGACTTGCATCTCCTTTTTTAGAAAGAATTAATTTTTATATTTTTAATATATTTATAATACTTACTTAATTGTTATTTTTATTTTATGAAAGACATTTTTCAACGTTCTTTTATATCATAAAAGTTTTTATAGAAAATATTTAATAATGTTAATATAAGTTAAATAATATAATAAAAATAAAAATTGTAATTGATCCTACTGTAATTTTTACGAATTTATTAATTTTTACAAATTTAGATTTAAAGAAATTTGCGGAAATGGATGATAAATGTCGGACCAATCACAAACCGGGAAGAAGGTGGCCAGACTCTTATTAGAGGGTCTCTAGACAGAACAAGCCAAAATGAGCTAGAATTGGATTCGATGGTTTCGACGCATGATGATTCCATCATGATTTGGCGTAACGACAATGAGGGTGCTGTCCCATGGGCACGAAAAACGGAAAGGTAAAATGGTAGGGGCAACCAATCAGCATCGTTCCGTTTCGATTTTAAGTAGCCTGGCTTCTCATGGGGCATATTTTTCGGAAACGGAAATTTTTCGTACTGTCAATCACCAGTGATCACTAGCGATTAAAAATAATATTGAAAAAATTCAACTAAAAGGAGCATGGAAAATGTCATTTGTAAGTATTGTACAAGTAATTACATGTATGTTAAATTATTTTATATTAGATTATAATGATGGTTTTGCATACATCTCTATAACATTGTTTTGTTTTATATATATGTAATGTGGTTAAATATTCAATTTGGCTTTTGGATATTTGGAATAAAAACTAACTGCGTTTCTCTGCGAAAACAAAAGTTCTATTTTACACTATGTACAAGTTTTTCTTTGAACTTACACCAATTACATTAATTTCACAAAATCATACCTGCGAAAACAAAAGAAACAACATTTAAAGCTTTTAACATATTTCCGGTATGTTTTCTATACTTTTTAATTAAACCGTTTTTTTTCGTATTTTCACAACATGTGTCTTTTCTCTTCCCTCTCAATCTATCCACTGCCCACTTCCGGGGTTCGCGAGGTAGCGTCTCCTACTTCCCTGTTTAGTAGCGCTATCGGAAACGCGGCAAATTTAAATCTTTAAGAAAAGTATCGACATCAGTATAGTTGTGTCGTGATTTTCTTTACATATATATAATATTTTTTATT
Organism: Mycetomoellerius zeteki; assembly: GCF_001594055.1. Classification (NCBI taxonomy): domain Eukaryota; kingdom Metazoa; phylum Arthropoda; class Insecta; order Hymenoptera; family Formicidae; genus Mycetomoellerius; species Mycetomoellerius zeteki. The sequence continues at coordinate 37,520 of NW_017257815.1, forward strand.
TGATTTTTGTAGGAAAAGATGAAAGCGAAAACAGCACGATTATTTCTTATAAAAAATATAATACAATGGTAAAGAACTCCACAGTTACCTTGGCAAAGATAGTTTCGAAGAAGACAGCATCTCCAGATAGCTTAATTATCCAATGAAAACAGAAAGTCGAAATAATATCAATTTAACATTATATTGACCAAATCATGACGAAAAAATGATGTAGATTGAGTCAATAATCGGTTACAATGATATCAAATTGACATAATATTTACTTCCTTGTTTTGTTGGGTATTTCATCTAGCATATTGTACATACGAGGTGTGATCAAAAAGTAAGGTGACTTTTCATTTTTATAAAAAAATATTCATTTATTCATCCAAAATTATGTTATCCCCTTCAAAATAATCCCCCTCTGATACAATGCACTTGTGCCAGCGCTTTTTCCAGTCGTCAAAACACTTCTGAAATGCACTTTTGGGTATTGCCTTGAGCTCCTCCAGCGATGCAGCCTTAATCTCCTCAATCGTCGCAAATCTTCGTCCTTTCATGGGCCTTTTCAATTTTGGGAAGAGGAAAAAGTCACAGGGGGCCAAGTCTGGTGAATACGGTGGCTGAGGCATGATGATAGTATTGTTTTTGGCCAAAAAACTACTCACTAGTAACGACGTGTGCGCAGGTGCATTTCGCTGACACACGTGTCATACCCAAAACATCCGTTAAAATTGATTGGCATGAGCCAAACGATATGTTAAGATCATCAACTATTTCTCTAATCGTGATTCGACGATTTTTCAACACAATTTCTTTCACTTCCTGAACATTTTCGTCGGTTTTTGACGTGCTGGGGCGTCCAGAGCGAGGTTCATCGTTAACATTTTCTCGGCCCTCTTGGAATAACTTATACCATTTATAAACATTTTTTTTGCTCAAAGTTGACTCACCGTACGCCACTGTCAACATTTCAAGAGTTTTTGAACACTTAATACCATTTTTTACACAAAAATTAATACAAACTCTCTGCTCCATTATTTTCAAAAGCAAAAAATCGCCGAGCACGCAAACACGAGTCTAACCTTTATGCCTCTCACATAAAAACAAAACATGCTATATAGTCAAAACTGTGAACATATGATCGTGACGAGTGTACCAACACAACAAAAAAAAATTTTTTAAATTAGAGTGTACAGAGCGCGCGAAATTCAAAAAGTCACCTTACTTTTTGATCACACCTCGTATGATGTTAGGTTAGAAATATATGCAAAACCATCATTATAATCTAATATAAAATAATTTAACATAGATGTAATTATAATACTTACAGATGACATTTTCCACCTTTTCAATGCTCTTTTTAGTTGAATTCTTTCAATATTATTTTTAATTGCTAGTGATCACTGTAGTGATTAATAGTACGAAAAATTTCCGTTTCCGAAAAATATGCTCCATGGGAAACCAGGCTACTGTCACGTCCGTAACATTTCCATTTTGTCCAGTAATTATTTTTCCGAACAGACTCACTTGCAGACCCGAATGTACGAACATCTCCAGAACACACCTGACGCGTCTCTCCTACCACAAATAACTAGCAACGCGATAATGGAGGGGTTTTAGGAACGCCCTTGTACAAAATAAGAGCAGAGCAGTAGCGCGCGTCGAGCAGTGCAGACACGCTCCCTTTTTCTTCCGACCTACCAGTCACTGTCCGCTGGTCTAGAACACCGCGCGCGAAGGAAAACCCGAATAAGTGTAACCCGCGGAACTTTTCCTATTTCCGTTTCTTTTTCATTGCAAATTCAACTCAAATTCTAGACTTAAGAAATTTTAAACCTAAGACTAGACTTTAGTTTTTCCTTTTTTTTATATACACATATATATTTTATTCTTAAGTATAACTCATAAGCCTAACATTGTCTTGAGTGAACTATAATTAATAAACTCTTATTAACTGAATTCGAGTGAACTCTTTCGACGAAAATTCTCTTTAATCGCTCCTATACATCCAATTCGTGCTAGTGATAATTAGCGAACTTAGACTATTGCACACACAAGCGCTACGCATTACGAAGACGAATCCGGCGCTGCATCCAGGACAACGAAAGGTCTGGGAGCCTACCCGCTAGCCAATCCGCGTGCCGCAGCCACCGACAATATTCATCGCAAGGTAAGACATCACCTCACCACATTTCGGTTATCGTGACCGCGAATTCCGCCCCCACGTAGCATGTGCCCGCCTCATCCGCTCTCGCGCCCACCAATCGACTATCATCGCCGTGTCAAACGCGCAACTTTAGTAAATTAAAAGTAAATCGAACATACTCTTTATTCCCGTAGACGCGAAACCGTATACCTCGTACCCACTAATAATCTCAGGTTTGTTCGGACCTCCTACAATCCGTCGGTCGAACCCTGGGATGTAATACTACTTAAAATCGGAACGATGCTGATTGGTTGCCCCTACCACTTCACCTTTCCGATTCCGTCCGATTCCGTTTTCCGTGCCCATGGAACAGCACTCTAATGCTGGATTCACACTGCATCCGATTTTCGTCGTACAACGCTCTGCAACCAATCAGAAAACAGGATTCCGATGAATTTTACTTCGTATTATCGGAATCCTGTTTTCTGATTGGATGCAGAGCGTCATACGACGAAAATCGGATGCTGCGTGAATTCAGCATAAGAATGGATTATGGATTCCGGCCTAAGGGTGCGTTTCCACTGAGTGCCGTCACGCGTCGCGTCGCCCTTCCGCGTCACGAGTTAACCAATTGAAACATCCCATTTTATTGTATTTGACGCGCGACTCTTTGCGTGACGCATCGTAATTTTGCTCGACATTCTAGAAATAAAAGATTTTAGAGACAAAATATTTTTCCTGGATTTTGGATCGCGCGCATTCACTATGAGGCAGGTCACGGAAAATGAAACGATATTCGTAAGTTCTAAATTATTAATTGATAAAAATGATATTCCTTCCTGAATTATTACGACGCTATTCTTGAATGTTTTTCGCGCCGCGTCGTGACGCGATAAAAAGAAAATTTTCGACACAGCTATCGGAACACAACCTCATCATACTGAATGCACCCTATATGAACTGACTATGAATACCGGCCATAGTCGATCCTTATGATACGTTTCCACTGAGCGCGTCGTGACGCGATGAACGACGCGACGCTTGACGCGCTCAGTGGAAACGTATCATAAGGATCGACTATGGCCGGTATTCATAGTCAGTTCATATAGGGTGCATTCAGTACCACGACCGCTCACTGATGAGGTTGTGTTCCGATAGCTGTGTCGAAAATTTTCTTTTTAGTTGCAAGGTTGATAGCGCTGTAACTAACATAGCTGTGTTCCGTAAGAGATCAGCTAACACCGTAGTTTGCATTTGCTTTATCGGCTTGTCCAGGAAAGAGGTTAATTTTTACTTTTATAATATATAGTTGATTATTTATTATTATACATATTTATTGAAATGCGATTTAAGCAATATGAAGCGAATATTGGACTGATGAGAATAAATTTAATTAAATAAAGGAATCCTATATTCGGTCATGAAATTCTTCATTGTTGTATTTACAAATTACATTTTCAATAAAATTTTGAACTCTTGCTTTCTTTCTTTTCGGATGATTTTCGTTATCGTCATAAATAATATTTATTATTTCTTCTTCACTTTCAGAACTTTCACTTGAACTTGAAAATAATTCATCAAATACAAATAAATCCATTTTTTTAAATAACAAATTAGACAAGCCGATAAAGTAAATGCAAACTAGGGTGTCAGCTGACTCATGGAACATAGCTATGTTAGTTACAGCGCTACCAACCTTGTAATTAAAAAGAAAATTTTCGACACAGCTATTGAAACACAACCTTAGTAAATTCGCTCACTTTTGTAATTTTCATCTCGGTTGGGTTCCGTTTCATACATGATGAGCATGATGCATCTTTTATATTTGTTATTCACCGATTGTTAAACAAGGAGGTCGATTCTGTATCTTCAAACAAGGTGAAAATGACAAAAGTGAGCAAATTTACTAGGTGTTGACCAATGAAATTATCAGTATTCTAGTAAATTTGTTCATTTTTGTAATTTTCACCTTGTTTCAAGATACAGAATCGATCCTCTGACCATCCAGGGGGTCGATTGTGTATTTTTGGCCGGTATTCATAATCGATTCTTATTTCAAGACCGTCTTAAGTAATGTCTTAAGATACTGATGCGGCTCTCTGATTGGTTCGTGACATCTTAAGACTGTACTTAAGACGGTCTTGAATATAAGATCTGATTATGAATACCGGCCTTTGTGGACTTTCCTTATCACTCGTACTTTCATTTCACATGAAAAAATACGCGCGATTGGGTATGAACATAGTGAAAATGCGATATCCCTAGATTCACTGGAGCGAAAATGGTTACACGACAATTTTCATAAAAAAAAGAGGGGGTATTGTTGGTAGCAACAAAAACCCTTGAGGCACCATAGTTTTATTTTCTACGGATTGGTAATATTTACAAGTAGTAATCCGTTAATTTGCGCCTCTTATGGTCGATCGAGTGTAAAAGTAGTGTAATTACATGATAATTCGTGAACTGTTCGCGAACGGCTGTTCGTGGAGGTTTCGTGTTTTGACAGTTATGTGTATCAAGAGGTTAATAACGTCTTCGAGATTTTATTCAGATAAGTTTCATTAAATATTTTCATTACAAAACCTTTATTCTTACTATTTCATTAAAAATCGATACTTTGTGTTATATATTTTATTTTCAGTGATTAGTTTTCGGTCTAACACTATCAACTGTTAAATTGTGTATAGAAAAGAAGAGAAAGGAAAAAGAAAGAGAGGAAAAAGAAGAAAGAGAGAAAAAAGAAGAAAGAGAGAAAGGAAAAGGAAGAGATGTGGAAGGAAGTATAATCTAAATAAATCTGAATCAATGGATCGTATGGATATAATCACTGATCGTATGGAAACCACCATTTGGGCCGGTTTCACCAACGTCAATTACTTAATCGGCCGTGGAACTGATGACTAATTGCGTTTGCTGTTTG
>NW_017257815.1:42982-43296 GCF_001594055.1 Mycetomoellerius zeteki
GAGATACTACCGTGTCTCCTGATCCTCCTGAACATCCTCGATTATTTATTAATTTTTTAATAATTTTTTATAACAATAATTTAATATCATGTCTTAATGTATGACCGTATTTGAAAGCGCAAATACATAACCTCAATTTCAACTTGCACTGGTCTCCACTGACTTCAAAGACAATGGAGCAAAAGTTGAACCACAGTATGTACAGTAGCGCAACTCTCACGATTTCACCGTGAATAAAAATGAACTGCACATGCGCGAGCGAGGTATGTAACCAATCAGGGCACTTATATTCCATCTCGCTTCTTCTCTTTATT
>NW_017257815.1:43330-43553 GCF_001594055.1 Mycetomoellerius zeteki
CGTTGAAATGTCCATATAAGGGATTTAAATAGCCATTTAACGGAAAGTGACAGTTTTGATTAATTATAACTGATTAGTTTTCTCTGTTGAATGCAGCCCCCCCATTATCAATTAGTTAACGTAATAGGTACGTTTCAGCGGAACACAATAGTTTTGAAACCATTTTTATGATTATCTGTATGCTAAGATAGAACCCACCAATCCTCTAGATCTAAAAGTATAA
>NW_017257816.1:0-6924 GCF_001594055.1 Mycetomoellerius zeteki
TAACATTAAAATAATTAAAAGGTTAAAAAAGGGTCTTAGGAATCGGCATTGTAATAGGTGCGCAAAGAATAAATTAACGGATACAAATTATACGAAGATATTGTTATATATGTGTAATAGATACATCAATCTTTGAGCACCTATTACAGCACCGATTCCTATAATAGCCTTTTTTAAATTTTTAATTATTTTGATTTTTTAATACTTCTTATGCATTTGTTTAATTATAATATTTTTAATTGAGAGTATTAAAGGAGCCTTGAATTCACAATTATAGGCACACACAAATACAAATTTACAAAAAATTTTTTAAGCCGTCAATTTTAATGCTTATGTTATTATATAACTTTTTATGTACATTTCCTGTACACATTGCAATAACAATTTTTACTCAAATATAAAATTATAATAATTTCTTTCTGCGTCGTATAATCGATCAATATGATTTTTTTAAAGGAACTGAAAGTGTGCTTACGTGAACTTGCCATAATAGACGATACGTTAGAATCTCTCGGAACGTCAAAGCGATACCAAAGGCTAAATAACTGGATAATTCGAATAATAATCGGATGGATTGTATATGTCTTTTTTTGCTTGACATATATTAATTTTAGATTTTTCTTTGTTCATGATACATTAAATTTTACCTTTTATTTGAGTTTTCGAATTACGTGTATTATTTTTCCGTTCTTTTATCCGATTTATGTCATTATCTTAAGCGCTCTGATTTCTGCAACTATCCTTGGGTTAGTACATGTATATACACTTACTTTGTAAGTTATTTTTATTGACGTTGTGCTTCAAAATGTTTACAGTGTGATTTTTTACATTTAAAGACCTTTTTGGTAATTTTTTAAAAAAGGAAGTCACCTCTATCAGTTACTATGACCTTGACAATTATGTATGTTGTCTGTATTGTCTGTAGAAAACATGCATATACTTATTTGGTATTAGAAATATACTAAACGACAGTTATTTAAAAAAAAATTAATCACTACTTTTTATTATTAAATATTTGTAAAAGATGAACTCTTTAAAAAACGCTGTGAAGGAAGTAATATTGTGAGTAGCATAATCGAATAAACAGATATGGTCAGAATTTCCCCATCCAATGACCTTGATCTGACATATGTCGTCATAAAAAAGTAACGGTAAAATTATAACGCAAAAATTAGCGATAAAATAATAATGACAAAACTAGCGGTAAAAGTAACTTTCCGTCTCAGGCTGTAAGAGACCGCATGTCGACAAGTGATTACGGTACAATTGAATCAGACGCAACGCCCCCCCAATAGAACAGGCTTTCGTATTCAAAGCATTTTACGTCGAAAGACGTAAATGCGTTTCATAAAATTCGTATAAAAGTTCTGTATAAAAGTTCCATCTGAACTCGCAACATGCATGCAAATATTTGGACGGCCCAGGGAACGCAGGTGTATAACAATCGCTTCTGCTGTGTTTTTACGCTCTTTCCAAATGTCATCGCGATTTTCCTTTGATACATTAACGTTTATGAAAGGATGAGCATGAGCGATGTAATTTCGAAATCTCAAATTGGAAAATGACGAAATGACGTCGATGTGATATTTGGAATTCACTATTGCAGATTTTCAGTGACCTTGCGCTTTTCGGTTAAGGAAATATGGTATTAGATGTACAGTCTTTCAAAAAATGATTGGGATTGGAAACTTACACATTTCATGAAAAAATGAAGGATGTTAATGTAATCGTCCAAGTATAAACCGAACATGTACTGTAGGTCCGGATACTTACACAAAGTTTATTTATTCATGTTATTACAATATTTAGGGATAATCTGAATAGTAAACTATCGGATACCGGATATCGGATGTCCGTCATCAAATTCTATTTCGATATTTGATGTACGGGAGGATAGTTATCCAACCGGAAAACGGATATTTCCCCGGATATTCTGCCTGAAAAATATCTTGGAAAAAAAAAGAAAGAATGGCATGGTCCTTTAACTAAAGATAAACAAAATGCAATCGTTTAATGTTTTTAACAATTGTTTAGCAATTTCGTTTAATATTTCTCAGCTTACTGATTGACAAATTGTTATTTTCTGCAAGGCGCGCAGTTTTCTGGTGGCTTCCTTTTTCGTTTTCTGAAATTGTAAATTAAAACGACTGAAACTGAATTGTAAATATTGAAGCAAACACATTTTGAAAATCTTCTACTCATATATAAAATATTATATTGAAACATAAAAGTAAATAAAAAAATTTTAATTTAGTCTGACTTCTGATTACTTATTAACGCAATTAGAATATGCATATACATAACGCATATGTCATAACGTTATTAAAAGTCATAACTAAGTCTTTTTCATTCAATTCAGATACACAAGCTCCAGATTTCATCAAGTCAATAATCTCTTACGTACACTCTATTCTGATGTATTCAAAAGTAGTACAGATGACAGAAGACAAAACAGATCCATCTTAGTACATCAGCGGACAACAGGAGCTAAGGATCACGATCAATATATATGGATTATAATGTAATAATTATTTAACAGAATTACTGTGTACACACATTCACTCGCATGTAGGTATATAGGTATACAGAATGTCTCAATCTAACTTTCACATCGACATATTTCAAAAAGTATTTAAAAAATGTTTTCTGTGAAAGAAGAACTGCTTCGAGAGCGGCCTATTATGATCACGTTATTCTTTTCTAGATAGAAATACGATGAGAGACGCAATGAAAAAGATGTAATGTTTATCTGCGCTTTTTAAATGGAATCATATTATTTTTTACGTAATATGATTTCTCTATAATCTTTCTGCATATCAAAATATTAAGTTAGAAATATAAGAAAACCAATAACTTACGAGATATTATAGAAACATTTCTTTGGCACATACAATTGACATGACACATTAAATGCCTGATATATCATTAATTTTTTGATAATATCCTAATACCTTTATGAATAGAATAATGAGATAAATCTGGTGTAAAGAAAATATATACTTGTTTGTTTAACAAAATCATTTATTGTGCCTACGTATTTTTTTGGAAAAACTTGAAAAAATGAGCGATCTTTCGCCGATTTCAATATTCTTGACATATTATATATTGTCAAGGTCGTGACCCTAAATGACCTTCTACAGGTTTTTTAGTTGTCGCTTGTCCTTCCTTACAAAGGTATTATCAGATAAAATTGATAATATAAACGTATGCTTAACTTTTCGTTTCTTTTTCAAATGGAGTAAAGCAGACAAATTCTCTGCTTTAAAACACAAATTCACTCCTTTAAAACACATTTTCTCTTCTTTACAATACAAATTCTCTACCTTAAAGACACAAATTCTCTGTTTTCAAAACGAAAATAATAAAAGAAAAAAGTAGCTAAGTTGGAATATGATAAAATAGAAAAAATAAAATAAATAATTTCAACAAATTATTCAACAAATGTTGCAGAGTATAAATAAACACGATCACGCGGTCATAATATGGGAAGCTGTTTCGCCATTAATCAAGGGGAGGGCAGGTCCTTTAATAAAGAAATGAATCATAAAGTCATCCGTATTACCAAAACGCATGTAATTTTTGTATAACAATTACTTATTTCTCTATTACTGTTTCGAAAATTTTCTTCTAGGATTAAAGAATTTTAAGAATGCGTAATAATACTTATCTGCAAAGTAGAGTCTTAAATGCTGAGAACAAAAATTTTAAAAATTGAAATTTTCTTTATTATTTCTTAGTCCAATATGGTGCTCCAGAGCTGTTACGTCATAACAACATTTGCTTCATATAAAAGCTCTGCAATCTGTATTTATGAAATAATAATCCACAGACTAGTAGTTTGCACGAAGAAGCAATGTGGAATTCTTAAAATTGAACATACAATTAGAACATTATTGTTATATGAAAATTTACGTGTGCGTGAGATATTGATGTAGTAGTATCGATGTAGTGATATACTGTAGTGATATATATGATGATATATATGTAGTGATATATATGATAATGATGTAGTGATGTATTGATGACACGTAAATTGTGTTTAAGTGCTTTTTACAATATGACTATTCGTCTTTACGATCCCCTTAAAACTATACGATGGAAGAAAATTTTAATTTGTATACGTGCTGTAGTCGATTAAATGTAAAGAGGTAAAGAATAAAGAATGTTTTATATATTTTTTTTCAAAATGATAACAAAATTATGAAAAAAATTACGTATTATTCTAAATCGTTTAAAAATAATACGACAAATGTGACGGTTTACTATCTATTATAAGTTATTTTAATAAATATTGTAGTAGTATTTTTTTAACTATGCTCTAATAAAAATATATGGAAATGTATTATATAGAATGAATTATAAAAATTTCAATTTTTTAATATAAGTACGTTATATATTCAGGATTATTTATGTAGAGTTACATTGCGATGCATGAACTAATTGTTCAGTGAATAAACAAAATACTTATTTGTTCCGTATCTTTGTAATTAATCAGTGAATCGCAATGAAACATTGTGCATTATTTATAATACTTTATGTGAATATTCAAGGTATTTATAAAAGAAAAATGTCAATTTTTTATCATCTAAAAAATTTTAATTTTTAACAATAAAAATAATAACAATTAAAATAAATCATAAAAATGCGTTATTAAGCAAACATAAAATCTTATTCACACAACTTTCAAAATATGTAGGGGAAAGGGGAGTAAAATAACGAAGTGGGTAAGATAACGAATTGTTAATTTTTTAAAGATAATAATAGATGAAAAGCAGATGCTTAACTCATTAAAGGCATTAGGTAATAATACACAATCTGTTATAATTTGAATTCAATCCGACTACAAAAATAGATAATATATTAAAAATGTGTTTTGGATGCATTCACTTGTAATTTTGTAGTATTTGTATATAAGGAATGACATAATTATGGTAAGTACTTTCATCTTTTTAATAAAATTGTAATATTGTATAACTAAAATCGAATACAATAATATATTAATATTTTTTTACTTTTCGCGTTACAATGGTTTTATCAATTAAATAAAAAGGTAAATATTCAGAAAAGGGGAGCCACCCCCGATGACCTTGATCTTGACATATGTTGTCAAGGTCGTGACCGTGAGTGTCCTCCACCAGGTGGAGGACACTCACGGTCCTTATAGGCGGCGGTCGCTATGTTCATTAAAAAGTTATTAACAGTTAAAGTTAGTAATTATTTCACTGCTCTTTACGTGAAAAATCAGATAACTCTAACCTTCGACTCTCATCCTCCCCTTCCTCCTGCAAAGGGGCACCCGACTCTCACCTTCGACTCTCATCCCCTGCAAAGAGGAACACGACTCTCACCTTCGACTCTCACCCCTCCTCACCTCTACAAAGGAGCGCCTGATTCTCACTTTCAACTCTCACCCCCCTCTTAAAAACTCTTGCAAAGGGGCGCCCGATTCTCACCTTCGACTCTCACCTCCTCCCCACTGTTTGAGAGTCGTTCGCCCCTTTGCAGAAGGGAAGAGGGGTGAAAGTCGTGAGTGAAAGTCGCGCGCTTCTTTGCAGGGTGGAGAGGGGGTGAGAGTCGAAGGTGAGAGTCGCGCGCCCTTTTGCGGTGGGGGAAGGGGGGTAAGAGTCGAGGGCGAGAATCGTACGCTCCTTTGCAGGGAGGATGGGGGAAGTCATATTCCCTTGATCAGTTCACTCGATATTTCTCTTGCTGCCCAGAGTTGTTTGACTTTTCATATAAAACAGTGAAATAATTACTAACTTTAACTGTTAATAATAGAATTTAAAAGCCTATAACGGTCGAAGCTAGATCTATAACGCTTTTTAAATAATTCAATGTGAATTATATATCTATACTATATATGTACTCGCATATACAACACGTTTGTAGTCCTTCAAATTGCGCGCCGAATTGGTTTTCCGGACTTATAGAACTATACAAAGAACTACTGGATGTCACGAACTAAGTTGAATTGACAAGCTATTCTTTAAAATAATTTTGTCAAGGTCATCGGAGGTGGCTCCCCTTTTCTGAATATTTACCAATAAAAATTAATACTAATGTAACTGTATGGATAAGATGACGAATGTCGTGTATGGATAAAATGACGCTCTCATGCAGGCAGATAAGTTATGTAGTAAATAGATATATTTTACTAATAAGTTAATTACGTAATTGCTACATACAGTACATACATAAATATAATTATGTTAATGTTAACGTTTCAATAATTTTATTTTCATATATTATAAAGGTTTCATTTTGTTTATATTTTTCTCTAAAAAACAATAAATAATAAATAATAAATAAATACGTGTTCAATATTAAAACGGAGAAATTGAGGGTATCTACCACGAATGCTCGTTGTTTTTCGGCGAAACTTGTCTTAAGATAAATACCTTACAAATTACATAAATAAAATTATAAACGTCTCGGCCCCAAAGTGACACGGAAAAAATTACCAGACAATTATTTTCCGTTACATAGTATAACGCCCCTTTCTTAATACTATTTTACCCTCTTCTTTGAGTTGCTTTGTGTATTTAAGGAAGTCTATCATAATGAGAATCTGGCAGTATGTCGTTAACAATTGTGCTAGTAAAACATTGGGTTAGTAAAACATGGCGTTCACATACGATACCAATCTTCTCAAACTTATCGGAAAACACAGGTATTAATCTTTATATATATAATAACTCGCGAAATTATATTAATCATAATTATGATTACTAGAACCTGGAAATTCCGTGTTTCATTCACAACTCTATATAAGCTATCAGAAATGGATTGGAATATAAGACGAAATTCGCCGAACACATTCATTAAAAAGAACTTACAAAATAAATTTAATTAGCGTGCGGATATAAACTGTAGCCATGTCATAAGAAAAAATTTAAAATTGAGGGGATGGACGGAATAAAGGCA
>NW_017257817.1:0-1136 GCF_001594055.1 Mycetomoellerius zeteki
CCATGTCTGACAAGTGCGTATATTTTGCCATAGATTCATGTGTGACGGGTAGCTAAAACATTCTATGAATCATCAAGCCTTCGATATTGAATGCCGCGATATCCGTGGGAGATATGGCAGTCGCTTTTTTCAAATGTATTCTGATCCAATGTTTAATCGTTTCAATAAGAAAACTTTTCCCTGTATCACCCTCGCCACTTACGTACAGTCGTAGAATCTGATTTTTATTTTGTAAAACTTGATATACTCTATCGAAGATTCTTTTCTGGTCTTCGTTCAATCGCGACATCATTTGCGATAAATCAATCGGGACGTCAATTTTACCAAAATCTTCCAGATCTTTCATCGCATCGTCAGCTTCTATCGAATTGCAATTCTGTCCATCGTAATCGGATTTGTCTTTGTTTGCTGTTTTCTGATCATTTTCGCGCTTTTCGATTAATTCAGCAACGTTCTCAAAAGCTTTCTGTATTTCTTCGAGCCTTTCATGATATTTCATTGCCTTCGTTAAAGCAGACGCTGAATTCTTAAAGGCATCTGTGTAAGTCTCGTATGCACCTTTGAGTTCACTCAAATCTCTCCATGGTTTAAACAGAAAAAGCAGCGAGTAAAAGTATTCTTCGGGTTCAGTTTTTACATTAAATCGATAATGAGATTAATTAAATAATACTTTTTTCATTTTTTTAAACATAATACCGATACAATAAGTTCGTAACATTCGACTTCGTCATTTTTTGGCATCTGTCTCGTAATTTACAAAATCTGGTAAAATCGTACAAATTCAATGATTCTAATTCCTTAGGTCTACTTGGATAGTAATCATCAATGAGCGACGGACAATAAATATTCGTAGAATTTTCATCGAGAGCTTTAATTTTATTAAATGCTTTAACTTTTCTGTTTCTCATCTCATTAACGTCAATTCATTTCACAATGGTATCACTATCTGTACCATACAAGGGATTTCCTAGCAGTGTGTCCGCAGCTTCTGAAGCACCGTATTCTCTGTTATTCAATGAACGCATCGCAAAATTCCACAGTTTCGATGTCAAGGGCTTATTGGAGTCTATCATTACAAAATCTATATTACATTTCTCCGACTTCGTCGTATATTTTGTTAAGTATAAGTTTAAAAA
>NW_017257818.1:0-312 GCF_001594055.1 Mycetomoellerius zeteki
GCTTTTGCATGGTGACAATAGCAATAATACCAAATATAACACCGATGATGACGACGATGGCGAGGGTGCGGAATATCCGATAACGATCCGTGCAAACTACAACACGATGAGATGCGAGATTAGATGCGCCTACGGAATAAACTTTGACAAGCCCAACAGCATTGGATCGCTGCTGGGATTCTCGTTGAAGCGTATACTGCGACCGCGAAGGTACAGCAACGGCAAAGGTGTGCACACGATACACGAATTTTCACCGCGCGTGCCACCGGGATATAAGATATCGGAAAGACCCGCGCAGATCATTTACTTGCC
>NW_017257818.1:671-1005 GCF_001594055.1 Mycetomoellerius zeteki
CGTACAATCCGTTCGCCAACACGACGTTCGGGTACAGCGACGAGATAAGAATACCCATACAGCAACAGGATCTGTACATGTTGCCGTGCGAAAGTTTTCTCGTCGAAGGAAGATTGACGGTGAAAAAGAAAAACGATCAGACGCCAACGACGCTTGTAAATAATTGTGTGGCATTCATATTTGATGAAATTCGATATGAACTCAACGGTGTGGAGATTGACCGCAATAGAAACGTGGGCATAACTAGCACGCTCAATTACGTGTCGCTGACGTATGACAAAGCTTTGATTGCGCTGAACGCTGGATGGAACACTACATCTGACACAGAGGAAGG
>NW_017257818.1:1032-1331 GCF_001594055.1 Mycetomoellerius zeteki
TTGGGCTTTTGCGAAGATTACAAACGCCTGATCGTCAACGTTCGCCACGAATTGATTTTGATACGAGCGCGCAATGACAACAATTGCTTGGTGGGAAATCCTGTGACGGAGTCTGAAATTGAATTATTTAAAGTACAGTGGCGGATACCTCACGTTGAATTAAAAGAGATGAATAAATTATCAATGTTGCGAGCATTGGAAAGCGATCGTTATCTGAGCATGAGTTTTCGCTCGTGGGATCTGTACGAATATCCTCTGTTACAGAATACGACAAAGCATTCATGGGCCGTCAAAACGGC
>NW_017257818.1:1921-2714 GCF_001594055.1 Mycetomoellerius zeteki
TCTGAGAAAAGGAGCTATTCTCTCCCATTACATCTTTACATGCCCCATGTCATGGAACTTTTTGACAAAATCCGAAAAGTATTGCGCTTCCTGATTGAGTGCTTATCACTATGGATTGCAATGGGACGATCCCGTACAGCATGGTGAAACGCCTGATTACGATGGCTGTAATTGGTGTGGAAGAGAATGACGCCAATAAGGCCCTCGTATACGTCAAGGGACGTGAAAAACGTGAATGGTTGGCGGATATACTCAATAACGGCGACTGGACCGTTGAGACTCTGGATGCCGATTACGAAGATATAGATTCTTTGAATAATTTAGATGTTACCAATACTATGCGATGTGGAACACATGTTAAGAATTGCGCTTTACAAAATGTATTTAAAATATATAACTGGTGGTCGCAACGCCAAAAGGAATTGTATCGAGTTTAAAAATAAAATTAAGATTTTTTTTTAATATATTTTAATTTCTTTCCCTTCCCTGTAATACATGTAATATATGTATGTAAGTATGTCCGTACGAACGTATGTAAGAACGTAAAAAAAAAAACGCAAGTACGAACGTAAAACGTATGTAACAACGTAAAAAACATAAGTACGAATGTAAAAAAAACGTAAGTACAAACGTAAAACGTAAGTACGAACGTAAAAAACGTAAATACGAACGTAAAAAACGTAAGTATGAACGTGAAAACGTATGTAAGAACGTAAGTTCAAACGTAAAAAACGTAAGTACGAACGTAAAAAACGTAAATACGCACGTAAAAACGTAAGTATGAACGTAAAAA
>NW_017257818.1:3174-11202 GCF_001594055.1 Mycetomoellerius zeteki
TCGAAGGAAAAAGTTAGATATTGGGAATATCCCGGGGAAAAAGCATCATCGTCGTCATCAACGTCATCAAAATATAAACCATAATGTATGTACGTATAAACATAGATAAACTCGCGAACAAAGGAAATACGTTATAAAACGTGTCGCGACACGTTCGCAATTCTTGGAAATAGGGGGAGGCTATCCCCTCTTCGATTTCAGACCATGTATTATACATATATCACAATTTACGTGGATGCGATCAGTCTTGCGATATCCGCTTGTAAGAACGGTTAAAAAATGTTCTCCACCAAAGAAAGCAGCGCATCGTACGATGGAATGTAACGCGTAAGTTTCATTCTATATACAAAAAAACGTTTTTTTCAACATTATTTACAACGTAATTGCATTACACAGCATGAAGCGTCGCGCGGTGCGCTTACTGAGCAGACGTTACGACTTGACGGCTACAGGCTACAAGTATTTGGAAATTAGCATCAACGTTGGCCCACCGAGTTACGTGGAAATCGCTCTGGGAGATCATCGCGGACACGAACTGTCGCTGTCTCTCGAAACGTGGAAAGGCTTCTACGAGCAGCAATGGAATATCAACAAAATGCTTCGAAATGAATACAAGGACAATTTTATAAGCGTTGGACCGCTAACGATCAGTGTTTGCACGCTGAGCGACGTTACGCTCGTACGTCTCGATTCTTCATCCGTACGCATAACGATGACCGAAACGACGCTACATCGTATGTTCGAGTTTGACGGGTGCATCGATGTAACGTTCGAACGATTAGCCAGACTCATCGATACGGTCGATATCAAGTATACGCGATTCTCCGATATCTCGTCCGAGAACGCTATACGCGATAGTGGCGTCTTCAACGGGCACGAACTCGTCGATTGCGAGCTATTAGCTTTAGTTTTTAATACATATGAAAAAAAATGATGTAATAAGATGTGAATAAAAATAAATTCGTTCGCATTACTATGTACTTTCTTTACTTCCCATCCGTCATATCCTATGCCTCGACGCGTTATCGCATTCCGTTTAGATAAACAGCATCAATCTGCGCTTCTCTTATCGTGTCGCGAATCGTGTATGCACCCTTAGAAACCCTTCCAGCGATATAGAACTATAAGTAAAACAATATTTATTTATTGTAGAATCGTTTGATCCGTAGCAACAAAAATTTACAACATCAACGCGTGACACTAAAACTGCAAACCAAAAAAAAAGAGAAAATTCTGTCTAGACAATATTGGTTAATAGATACAGTCTGGACGTGGATTCACAACAATAAGCACGTTTCAAACTCATAAAAATCGATCTAAATATCAAGGGACGTTTTCTCTCGTCGACAACAGGAAGTTAATAAAAACACTTTGGGTTTGAATCGTTTTAAGAATTTGAAACGTGCTTGTTGTCATGTATCATCTGTAAAAAAAATATGCTTGGTAGCTTCGCTGCAGCGAAGGACGCTTCCCAGCGTCAGTATTCGTTTGATCTTGTTCTCGCGCACGAGGAAAAGTATTCGACGTGAGTGAATATTCTGCCAAAATATTCTGCCATTTTCCGCGTTAATGGTGGAATATTTTTGCGCGTGCAGTGAGTGCATAAGTGTTGTGTGTTTTTAGAATATATAATTCCGACAAGCCTCCAATAAAACGACAAAAGCCTGAAGAGGAGAAAGAGGAGGACATTCTCCTTGCCGAGAACGTCCTCGGCGAGGAGAATGTTCCCGACGAGCCTCTAACGAAGCGACAAAAGACTGGGGAAGAAGAGGAGGACATCCTCCTTGCCGAGAACGTTCTCGGCGAGGAAAATGTTCTCGATGAGCCTCCAACGAAGCGACAAAAGACTGGGGAAGAAGAGGAGGACATCCTCCTTGCCGAGAACGTTCTCGGCGAGGAGAATGTTCTCGACGAAGAGAACATCGTCCTCGGCGAGGAGGAGGAGGAGGATGAGGATGACATCCTCATTATCGATAGGGATGAGGATAGTGGCGAAGATGATGAGGTCGTCAATGTGGATGGCGACTTCGTCAATTTTGGAAACATAAGCGCCGAGGAGTACATTGAATATATGACCTCCTCCACATAGAAAACGAGGAAGAATTATTTACCTTCCTCGAAGAGCGGGTGGAGGAGGTGGAGGAATAGGAGGGAGACAATGAAGAAGAGGAGGAGGAGGAGGAGGAGGAGGGGGAAGAGGAGGAGGAGGAGAAGGAGGAGGAGGAGGAGGACGACGATGAGGAGAAGAATGAAGAGGAGGAGAAGGTGGAGGATGAAGAAGAGAGGGAGGAGACGGAGGAGGTAAATACAAAAATCTTTTTGTATTTACCTTACTACAATTTTTTTCTAAAAAATATCAGCGCTTCTTGGTTTTCTTTGTCCGCGTTACCACATAATATCCTGACGAATTTTTTGGGGTGGGTACGGGGGTGATAGTGGTGAAAAAAACACATCATAAAAATGAAAAAAAGGGGTCCTAAGTAAACAGCGGTACCGGCGACCCTGGTACCTTCCCCGCGCCCCGTTCCCGCTCGCCTAATGACGTCATACCCCCACCTCCGAAGAATCCCGCGCTCCGTTTCCCCTCGCCTCCGAGTACCCCCCGCGCCCCGCATTCCCCTCTAGCTCCATGGGTTAGAACCCGCCCTATACCCCTACTCGAGTAGACGAATGCAAAGAATTAAACTCTGTTTGCTGAGGTGTTAAGTGACCATTGTCTCGAAATGGTGGAATAAGCCATGGTAACGACGGATATGCGGAATCACCAAGTACAAATGTATCATTAGGAAATAGTATTTCTTTATCTTCACTCGCTATTTCGTACAAAGTCGACCTTCTCAATACATGAGCATAATGCAAGGATCCAGGTTCGTAAACCGCATATCAGAGTCGATGACAGCTTGTAAGTGAATGGAAAAAATTTTTTTACGGTTACAGTATGGTATCTCATTTACCAAAGGTTTCTGAATACGGATGTAGATACAATCAATCGCTCTTAAAACATGTGGAATCCCTTTTTTTTTTAATCCTGTGCATACTGTCGAAGTGTTATGCTGTTGTGGCCATCTAATCACATCATCTGATTTAGTTAAAATCCAAGCGATTACACGACGTATAATACGGAATACAGAGGAGATAGAAATATCAAATCGATCTGATATTGTTCTTATCGGCTTTGTATTAATCATAAACCACAAGAATATTAATATACATACTCAGCTTTGCTGAAATCGATTTGCTCCCGTACAAATGATTTGGCATAAACACAGATGTTTCAAATTCAGCTGTAATAGAATAATTAGTGTAACGTCCGGTGCGCCTACAGCATAGCGCCCCATCCTTCACAAGTATAGCACGAGGCACGGAGTATAGCGCGAGAACATAGTACGCGTTAACTACAATTAGGTAGAACTATAGGCCGTGCCACCGAAACCGTTGCGACCAAACGCCACGCGTAATGCGCCTGCCAAACAAAAGAACCACTAAAGAAATACATTTCCTCGCGCAAATAACATCACCATAGATAACGGAAAACTTAATAAATAACGCTAAGATTATCGCAAACTCAAATAATCGCCTCGCGAGACAAAATCGCATGCCACACCCAAAACGCATCCAAATGCAATGCGAAACGCATCTAACCATCGTAAAAACATCCTGCAATACGAAGAAGACCACCAAGACAGAATTCAGAAGGGCGTAATTAAGAAAAAGCCTTAAAACAAACACGGGAGATCCACGCACGCCGCAACAAAGGAATCGCTGCAACGTCGAAAGCCTATAACGAAAAAACAGTCGCAACAAACAAATGCAAGTTTTACCGCGACAAACTGCGAAAAGCGACGACCAAGCACATCAAAACGAGCACCGCGATCCCTACAATTGGGCACAGAATGCCGCATCTAAACTAAAGAAAATCGGGTGATCGAAAGCGTAATTACAAAATTATCGTTATAGAATATTCTCGAACATTCTAGAACATTCTAGAAGATTTGTGATTAACAAAGGAAGAGATACCCCCTTTATCACGAGGGGTCACAAAACAATAATATATTATATAAGCAAAGCGTTCACAGACTCATCATCCCTCATTTTTCCGAATCCTCTCGTTACGGTAAGACTACCAAGGACTTACGTTGAGCGCAAGCAAATCTCCATCTTTCTACCAGTAAAAAATACCAGTAAGAACACTCGCTTCCTCCAATCTTGACGTGCGCTTTTTAATTGAGCGTCGATAGATTAGGAAAACTTCCTGTGGAAACTCAAACGAGCGCCTTTCACGGCGTCAAGGTCTCCACATCCACGTTCTAACAAAATTCTATTCGCGAAATCGCAGATGCCAAAAACTAAACGGCCAAGGGGAAAACGAGGAGGGTGGCGCGTCTATCGAAAGGCCCTAAAAAGGTCCTTAGTCGCCAACGGAGAATTCGACCCCGCGGACTATTGGAGGGCGGACGACGGAACTAAAAAACGAGAAGAAACGGGAACTCCCGCAAAAGTCGCAACCCCACCAGCGTCCACCGATCACGCCTCGGGCGCGCGTACCCCAATCAACAAGCCTACTAAGGTACCGCCACCTCCACCAATCCGATCGCCTCCGCACGTGGCACCAACTCGAAAGCCTCAGTTGATAACAAGCATTAAGGTCTCTCCACGTATTGTTACTAACCAAACGTGTAAAATAAATATAAAAATAGTTAAACCTTATCACATAATAATTATATTATTACCCCTTCCAGTATCCTCTCATGAAGGAAACAGAGAGCGTAGATAAAGCGAATTAAGTGATGATACGCTCAAGCGAGAGATCAAGTTATCTCAACATTCGCAGAACTCCTAAAGATCTGACGATTCCTCTAAACTCTCTATTATTTTTTTCTTCCCGTATGAGGTACACGAAGGCGGCGTGAAACGTGCAAATTTAAAACATAAAACTAAGATTCTTATAAATCATACTAAAATCATGCCTATAGCCAAGGTACTGGTGACAGCAGCCTGCCCGAGAGTAAAAACTCGCCAAAACAAACTCAGCAGAAGCCAAGGCTTCGCCCCGCTCCGCGTTCGCGCTCCGCCGAAACATGTCGCGTCTCGTAACCGCGAACAAAACGCGAATCAGGACGTGACATTAGTAAGATATATAAGATCAATTATATTTATCTTTAAAAGTAAATAAATATCGAATATAAGAGTGGAAAATTTACTACTACTATTTATGTAAATGTACATAATTACCAATAAGTCGAAATACTGTTTGTTTTGACAATCGCAAGTGTTCCTTAAATTCCTGTTCTGTCCAAGATTCCACAACTTCTAAAAACTGTTCCACACGATGTCGTTTACACACACAAAATAAATGTTGTATTAGCGGTAAATATAATGTAACCATCTCCATCTTCATATAAATTATCGTCTGTTGTAGTGCTGTCCACTTCGCAATAAGTGCTTGTAGAACTGGAGCTATTGCTAAGCTGTGTTGTTGTTTCTATCATACAAAATATAGCCTTTCGTTTCCACATCTACATGATTATTATATCGATTTACATAAAATTACCAATCATTTTTTTATGTTAAGTAATATTATACTTACTGTGACATTTATCAAAATTATTTGTTTCGGTTTTTTAAAGTTCTTCTTACTTGTCCAAGAATAGTGAGGAGACATACGGCCAAAAAATTTGTTATAATTGATTGTAAGCCATCTGTAGGGACTTTATCGAAACACATGTGTTCCAAGCAGCACCCTGACACTGTGTAACACTGTGTCACAATTTGTGTCATAGGTGGAAAGCACCCTATGTCGTTTTAGAGACGTCGTTTAGAAAACGAAGTAGTAGTGAATCGGTTTGGTTGGTCTTTTCGTAGCCAAGTAATAGCATGGAGGGAGAATTTCTGACAGAACTGTGATATGAATTATTAATTATATATTGAACTATCTCCACTTTATCCGACCACGACTCTTGATCGTCTACTAATTTTCGCATTGACGATTTCAAAAACTGATTCACACGTTCACACATTCCATTGGCCCAGGGGGCGGCCACCGCTATAAGACGATGCTTAATATTCCGCTTACTTATAAATTCATGAGAGGTGAACGCAGTACCTCTGTCGGAGACTAATTCAACTGGGTTTCCAAAAATATTAAAGATACTAGACAATTTAGCAATGGTCTCCTTAGCTGGTTGATTTGACGAGGAGCAACCAAGTAAATCTTGTAAAAGAATCTATTAAAATTAGGATATGTTTATAGACCCAGATTCTCTCAATGGACCAAAGTGGTCGATATGCACTGTGTGCATCGGAACTTTAGGTAAAGGGGATAACTGTATTAACCCTGTATCGACACTGTGGGATTTTTAAGGCGTAATTGATATTTTGATTGTAAATTAAAAAAAAACGGATATGTGACCAGATCGCGTTCTAAGATAACTTGATAACATTGTATGTAAGAGGCCATTACTAAGCAATTGTTAATATTTTGCGGTCACGATTGTTACGAGTATATTCGTGTTATGTGTTCGAATGTACGTTACAGATCGCTCACGAATTTAACTCGTGCTCTCATCCTAACATTGCCGTACGGGATAGTTTTGATTTAAAACAGCTGGTCCTTAATGTGTTAATTGTTGTGTTGCTAAAAATAAGTTATGTCTGTGCTCTCAATGATCCTAAATGTAATCCGCGTTAATATTCATTCCAAAAAATTCCCTTTATCTTTTTCTAATTCTCAGAACTGGAAAAAGATGAAGAGTTAGTTAAACCGAGATTAAAATTAAACTATATTGGTAGAAAGGGGCTTATGAGCATTAATGTAAAAAGGTGGTCATTTCTCAATTTGTGAAAATTTCCGAGGAAAAGAATCGAAGCCCTTGAATGTACGTATGTATATAATAAGATATTCATTGTGTTATCTATATAAAAATACTTACAATATGTTTTTAACGTTTTTTTGCCTTTAACCTCTTTTAACGTACAGCAATGCAGTGTATCACTTCGCAGCCATATTGAATTCTGACATCCTGGGCAATTTCTGATTGACTCTACTTTAGACGATTGCGCATCCTCGGGAATACTATACCTGTATATTTACATTATGATCGGGGCCCATAATCCCGATTCTTATTTTCGCAATAAAATAGCGGCAATAGCTATGGAACTTGCATCTGTATGCAGCTCAGTGAATAGCTTAGGGTTATATAATTTGAGAATTGGAAAAGAAATTAAAGCGGCTTTTAAGGAATTAAATGCTTATAAACAATATATTATTTTTCGTTATATCTGCATAATATCATCAACGATTCTATATTAGAAGCACCTAGTTACATCAGGAATAGTTTTCAACTTGTCGAAAAACTAAAAGATATTTGCATCGAACCTGACTATTTGCTAGTATCATTAGATGTAGTTTCTTTGTTTACGAATGTTCCCATAGAGTTAGTGTCTGATAGTATTGCAAAGAGATGGGATTATATATCGGGGAAGACTGTTATACCATTAAATGAGTTTTTAATTGCTGTTCGTTTGGTTTTGAACTCCACCTTTTTTATGTTTAATAACAAATATTACAAACAGATTTTTGGTTCTCCGTTATCTCCAATTGCGGCGGATATAGTCATGCAAGATTTCGAATTAACAGCAATTGAAAAATTACCTATTAAGCTTTTATTTTATTTTCGATATGTGGATGATATTATTTTAGCGGCTCCATCTGAAAGTATTAATGACATCTTAAACATTTTTAATTCTTTACATAGTAGATTACAATTCACTATGGAGGTTGGCATAGATGGAAAACTAAGTTTCTTGGATACTATGTTGATTGTGGAAGATCAAACTCTAGTTTTTGACTTATATCGCAAAGCGACATTTTGTGGCAGGTTTCTAAATTTTAATTCACACCATCCACTGTGTCATAAAAGGAGGGTTATTTACAATTTGGTCGATAAAATTGTACGGTTGTGTCATCCACGTTTCCAGCAAAACAATTTGATTAAGGCAATAAATATTTTTTTAAATAATGGCTATCCA
>NW_017257818.1:11716-17916 GCF_001594055.1 Mycetomoellerius zeteki
ATTTACATTCTCTCTAATCTATTTTACTAAACATGTACATCGTTTATCTAATTCATAACGCAACGTTAATTTATTATTTATCCAGATGGTAGAATGAGTTTTGATCTCTTCAATAGTTTTAAATATGGACTGCTTTTTATGAATATAACCAAATTCTTACTGGACAATATATTTTAACTGAATTTCTGATTATGTATGTACTATAAGATGTTTTGTCATTGTACATTGAAAATGACCCGATCGGTGTCGAAACGTTTGATTATTGTATATATATATACGTTTATTAAAGATCTTGTATTGTAGTTGGCTCGTTTGCCCTTGTTTTATTTATTGATTTATTCTAATTGAGCCATATTAACATTTAATTATCTTATAAACAATGATCGTCAAAGTTGAAAGTAGATGACTTTTTAAGCAACGAGTGCAAAGGTTTAGCCGTAAGGACAATATTATAAACAAAGCGTCGAAAATAGTTAACTAATCCGAGAAATCTTTGCAGATGATGTACATCCTTGGGGATAGGAAACCGTTTTACCGCTTCTACGTATCGTTCACTAAGAGTGATTCCATCCTCGAATAGGAGTACTCCCAAGTACTCTACCTTGGCCTTCAAAAATTGACATTTCGTAAGATTCACATCAAATGAATGCTATTTAATAGAATTAAAGTATATCTTAAAACTTCTAGGTTTTCGTCAATTGAATTTGACGGTATCAAAATATCATCAATGTAAACGAGCAGTTTATCTTGCGAAATCAATGGTTGCAAAATTTGTATTAGGCGTCTCTGGAATTCGGCGGATGCTTCAGAGTATCCGAATGAAAGTTTCAAATATTCGTATTGCCCATCGGGGATCGCAAACGCAAAATATTTCGTATGATCCAAATGAACGGATATGTTATGGAATTCATCCTTAAGATCTAAAAGTGTAAATATCTTTTTATTGCTTAACCGCGCAAGACAGTCTTCAATTAACGGAAACGGGTATTTTTGCTTAACGATTCGTTCATTAAACAGACGCAAATCAACGCACAATCGCAACTATCCATTCTTTTTACGGACGGGAACTACGCGAGCGCAGTACAGCGACGTACTCACTTTCACAATATCACGATGCATTAGGTCTTCAATTATTGCACGTAATTGAACACGTTCTGCCCATACAAAACTGCGGGGAGCAAATGCGTAAGTAGAATTATCCTTGAGCGATACGGTTACGCTATAATTATCACAAGTCTTGTTTGCAGGTACAGCGTCGACATCTTTGATAATATTATAGACTTATTTTCGGATCAAAATCGGTTTTTGTGCTTAAACTATTGATAATCGACTCATCCTCTACCTCAAATTCACAAATATCGGCGGATGCTACTTCGTTAATCAATTGTAACCGTTCACACGCTTCTGAATCGGAAGGACTGTATATTAATGTTAACTTATTCGAGATCAGAAAATCCCTTCCCAAGACTACATGAGTTGGCCAATTATCATTCTTGATGATATGAAAACGAACGTCAAATGTAATGGCGGGTAAAAAAGACAAAGAGAAGCTCACTTCTTTACTATCTATCACATCTATCTTAGCGTTACACAGCATGCGAAACTCTTTAACCGTTTGATTGTTACATACGGCGTTTTGCCCGAAAAAGATTTTAAAAACTGAATCTTGAATGAAAGACAGGGGCTACCGGTGTCCAAGAGAGCTAGCAAGCTACACGGACTGTTATTCAATCGTTCGATTTCAATAACTTGATCACTCATCTTGAATTGACGTTAAGCCTCATCATTTACGCAACCAACCACTGATGACCCTTTCTTCTTTGCTAACGGAGATTCCGTGGTGGGCTCTTCCGCAAGCCACTGGAGCGAACGAACTGGTTCCAACGGCGGCAGTATCGGAGGTTGGCGGCGTCTCTTTCCTCTTCAATTTAAAGCAATTTGCTTTGTCGTGCCCGGTAAGTTTGCAATAAGCACACACTACATCTCTTGAAGTGTTGGATGGAGATGACTTCTTAGTGTGATGCTCTTTTGTGCTCGAGGCTTCTTTATTATTACGAGTTTTGTCCTTTCTCGACGGAACAGGTGAGGAACGCTTCGGGATTGCACCAGCTGCTTTGATAATGCTGTTCATCCGGTCCAGAAATTCGTCGATAGTGTCCACATGATCGAAACGACAGTACACTGAAAAAAATGCATGTAATTTTACATGGAAATTACATGTTCATAACTGGAAAATTGCCTAAATATGATTGGAAATTTACAATTTCCAGTAAATTTCCAAGCATATTTATGTAATTTAGATAATTTTCCAGTCATATATGGTACATGTAATTTCCATGTAAAATTACATGCATTTTATTCAGTGTACTCCGAATTGAGAGAAGTTAGTGATGCCACTTATTAGAAACTGTATAACTTCTCGCTGAGGGAGACGAAGGGGATGTAGTAGCTTCATCTTTTGTAGGACATATTCTTGGAATTCCTCTTTGCCAAGAATCCATTTTCTTGATTCCACTTTCTGCATTGTTTCTTGATAGGAAACTCTTCTCTTGAAGCATCTGGAAATAGCTCCTTTGAAAGTATTCCAGGACTCGTTGACCACTTCAAAATCTAAATCTAACCATTCACGTGCAGATTTTTGCAATTTTTGTGTAACAGCCAACAATTTGATGTTGTCACTGACTCTATGAATCGATGCAATTTTCTCAACTCTATTCAACCAAAGATCAACATCCTCATCTTGCGATCCTTGAAAGGCAGGTAATTGAGATACCAGAAGGGAAACAGCTTGTTCCGGAGGCATGGAGGCAAGCTCCGTGCGCTAAGTCGGTTGTCGTACATCTGTAAACTGACTCTCACCCTCTAGGTTAGCGGCTGTAACGTAATTCAATGAAGATTGGCGAGCAACGTTGATAGGAGAAACAATCGTAGTATAGTAGGGCCGGTTCTAACTCAGGTCTTCCGAAGGGGGAGCGGGGCGCGGGAGTATTCATAGGCGCGGGGAGGGAAGGGAGGGAATAGCGTGGGGAAGACCGAGCATGATGACGCGATCAGTGTTTATGTAAACAGTGATACCATTGATACGCGCCGCCGCCGCCGCAGCCCTCCCCAAAACGGGCCGCCGCCCTCCAAAAATGCGTTGTCCCCAAAATGCGTCGCGGTATTATTTTAAGTATTATTTGGAAAAAGGTTTTCCTTACCTCCTCCTCCTCTCCTCCTCTCCTCCGCTGAGCAAACTTCTATTCCTGCTCCTCCACCTTTTCCACCACCTCCTCCTCCTCCACCTCCTCCAACTTACCAATCTCAAGGAGCTTGTAAAAAAAATTTATTTCTGACACGAATAGTTTATCAAGTTTAATTACAACATTGTTTTTTTCAAATTTGATAAGAGGAGGGGAAAGATTGTGGTCCTCTTCATTTTCTATATTTTCGTCTTCTTTACTTTCATCATCATCATACTCCTCCTCCTCCTCCTCCTCCACCTCCTCCAACTTACCAATCTCAAGGAGCTTGTAAAAAAAATTTATTTCTGACACGAATAGTTTATCAAGTTTAATTACAACATTGTTTTTTTCAAATTTGACAAGAGGATCCTCCTCCTCTCCTCCCCCTTTCACCGCCCCTTTTCGATTATCATTCATTGCACTATAAATAAAATCACTGAACTATCCCGATAAAATACCGTATGTGTTACGAATTGTATATGTACTCTCTAAATCGCACAGAGATTTAGAGAGTACATACATGATTCGTGTAAAAAAAGAAAATAAAAAATAAATTTAAAAAATGGTAAGGTTGAAGTCACATACATCGAGTACAGTCTCTTGGGCGCGGACGAGACTGGACAAAGACTGACGCCGAGAGTAATCCTTCGTTGCGGCGAATCTACCTGGGATATTATTTATAGGCGACAATTGTGTATAAAACACTTTTGATTTTAAGCGTTGACAAAACTATAGAACTAGGAAACTCTAGACACGAGAGGCGCCGGCTGCTGTTTATCTAAACGGAGTGCGATAGCGCGTCGAGGCATAGGATGGGAAGTAAAGAAAGTACACGGTGAATGAAAAATATTTTATTCGTATATTTTTTACATCCTTCATACGTATTAAAAACTAAAGCTGAGAGTTCGCAATCGACGAGCTGATGCGTGTTGAAGACGCCGCTGCAGCATGCAGCGTTCTCTGACATCGCTAGTAACGCTTTCTGGAAAAAAGAGAACAAAAGCACTTTTTGATCGCTATTCGCTTTTTTAGCAGAGAATAAAAATGCATTAGTCATCCTAAACGCGTCTATAAACAAAAAAAAATACTTACCTTATGGCTTATATTTTGATGGCATTTGATGACAATGGTGATGATGACGAACACGTTGTCCTCTCTCTCCCACCCGTTGTAGGATGCAGTTCTCTCTGTTCCACCCGTTGCGGTCCTATACTTACCATTACTTATTATTCGCACTCTCTTTTCCTCCCGTTGTATTCTCTCCTACGTTCTCTTTTCTTCTCGGACGAGATTTTATTAAATAGATATGGTATTTATTTTCAATTTTTGAATGATATGACTTAGCAACTAATTTTAATAATATTTTAATAGTATAAGACGAGCAGTCGAGCGCGCTACCTCTTACTATCTATACTTATCATCTTTTCTTTCTCTTTCTCCCGTTGCATTCTCTATCTAACTCTCACGTTTTGTCTCTTCTCTCACACGCAAATGTTTAAGATTTTTATTCTACCGAATTAATGAGTGCAAATCGAACGTTCAATGAGAGCGCGATGACACCGTTAGACGTCATGATAACGTCGGCACGCGTGGTGTAACATGAAACCCCCGAGGAATGAGTGAAGGATGAACGGAGAAAAAAAAAGTA
Source organism: Mycetomoellerius zeteki (assembly GCF_001594055.1). NCBI lineage: Eukaryota > Metazoa > Arthropoda > Insecta > Hymenoptera > Formicidae > Mycetomoellerius > Mycetomoellerius zeteki. The sequence goes on from NW_017257818.1 coordinate 16,589, forward strand.
ATAGGAAGGTAGCCGAATAATTCCTTACCCCGGATATACAGTTCAAATATACATATATTTTAGCACAGCTTTTTTATAAAATAGAATGAGAAAAAATATTTATTAACTTATTTATTTCTATACATATATGATATAATTATAAATTTATGTTTCTTTCACGAGAGATCCCCGACCTCTCTACACCATCATCGTCATCTTCTCTCCTATTTTTTGCTCAATATACGGTTCATTGCCATAGCATCGTTCATCAGAACCGTTGCACAGTGGCTGATAATGCTCCGGTTCTATTGATAAGAATCAAAGCTTTCGCATGTATTATACCCACAGCGTCCGAGAGATTATGTATGTTCTCCATCGTTCACAAGACTAACCGACAGACTAACCGACTGATAGAGTTTGATTGTATGAGAGAGAGAGACTTTAAACGATTTGATTGAAATCGTCGAGTCTACTGAGAGAACGAAGAAAAATCATTGCTGTCTAGAATTTAGGGATGTACGCTTGTAACAAAAAAGTTTAGACTATCATGATAAGCATATTGTTTTCATATCTGCTCGTCTATCGTTCTTTCACTAACAAAAAAAAATGATTAACGAAGAATGCATTTCTTTTTCTTTTGAGAAATTTTAAGTTATCTGAGAGTTTCTTTGGAGAAAACGAGTCATCTATGAAAATGAATCATTCCCACTATTATTATTGATCGTACTGCTACTGAATAGCTATCATTATTGATAGATTATTAATTACAGAGAAAGGGGAAATTGAAATGTATTTTTTTTTTTAAATCTCATACTTTATTTTTTAAACTTAATACAATTCTTTTTGACGCTGCGACCACCAGTTGTATATTTTAAATACATTCTATAACGCATAATTCTTAACATGTTTTCCACATCGCATGGTATTAGTAACATCTAGATTATTTAGAGACTCTATACCTTCGTAATCAGCATCCATGATCTCAAGTCGTCGCTACCGAGTACATCCGCTAGTCATTCATGTATTTTAAATCCTTTTACGTATACGAGAGTCTTATTGTCGTTATTATCTTTTATAACAATTACAGTCATTGTAATCAGACGTTTTTTTTCCACCATGCTGTACGGAATCATCCCATCTGCCCATTTTAATCCAAGGTGATAAGCACTCAGCCAGAAAGCGCAATCCTTTTCGAATTTTGTTAAGAAATTCAATGGCATGGGATACATGTAGAAACGTAATAAGAGAATGGCTTCGTTTCTCAACACCGTCACTTCCTTCACGATAAAATTCCTTCCAATGATAAATCCTTGTACAAACAATCAAAATTGATACGTATTAAGACAGCA
>NW_017257818.1:18363-18886 GCF_001594055.1 Mycetomoellerius zeteki
TTTGTTTATCCTGTATATTAAACAAAGACACCTATCGTATAGGTCGTGGACTAAGCGCACGGTGTAAACGTAGCTATAGAATCCGTCTCTTTATGACTGACTGTCACATCGCGAAGTGCAACGTTGCCAAATATATTATACACTCGAACTTCCGAGTCGTTAACAACCTGATACATTTGTTAATATTCTATATACACTAATAATTTACTAAAAATATAACACATAGATAGTATTCGTAGTTCATTACATTAATATTACATATTATACGGAATCGCTGTAATAACAATTTATTTCAGTTGCATTTTTGACAGCAAAGTAATAGGCGAACTTCCTTAATGTTTCCATGCAAACGTTCGCTACCAGAATCTAAATTATCTTAAAGAATTCGTTACTCGTGTACTTTTAATGTTAAAAAAAAAAACATTATGAATTCTTTTCAAAGGTATAAGAGATCGACATTGTTGGTCAACTTAAACTGTTAAAAATAAATACTTTATTTCTACGAACGTTCTTGCACGGTCCA
>NW_017257818.1:19468-22737 GCF_001594055.1 Mycetomoellerius zeteki
TTACAAGAAATATTAGTTTATTTATAAAAGATTTTTGTTTATGATGTAAAATGCTTGTAAATAAAAGTTCAACAAGAAATAACATCCCTATATATATACATATACGTATACATATGTTGTATAAATCCTATAAAAATTTCTTTAATTAGATAAATAAATTTTAATTCCATCAATTAGATAAAAGGAATCTTATATTCGATCCAAACCAATCTTATTGCCTAAACATTTCGGTGTGAATTTATATACGTACATAGACAATTCTGTAAACTGCGCAATAAAATCCTTTTTTTTTTAATCTGAATACGCAATCATGGATGGAACTACGGTAGTATTATAAAATTACGTACTATAGTTGTGTGTTCATACACGTTCCCCTTGAAAAACGATATTCACTCACTAGTTGTCGGTCAAACGGATGTTCACTTATTATTATATATATATATACGAGGTGTGATCAAAAAGTAAGGTGACTTTTTGAATTTCGCGCGCTCTGTACACTCTAATTTAAAAAATTTTTTTTTGTTGTGTTGGTACACTCGTCACGATCATATGTTCACAGTTTTGACTATATAGCATGTTTTGTTTTTATGTGAGAGGCATAAAGGTTAGACTCGTGTTTGCGTGCTCGGCGATTTTTTGCTTTTGAAAATAATGGAGCAGAGAGTTTGTATTAATTTTTGTGTAAAAAATGGTATTAAGTGTTCAAAAACTCTTGAAATGTTGACAGTGGCGTACGGTGAGTCAACTTTGAGCAAAAAAAATGTTTATAAATGGTATAAGTTATTCCAAGAGGGCCGAGAAAATGTTAACGATGAACCTCGCTCTGGACGCCCCAGCACGTCAAAAACCGACGAAAATGTTCAGGAAGTGAAAGAAATTGTGTTGAAAAATCGTCGAATCACGATTAGAGAAATAGTTGATGATCTTAACATATCGTTTGGCTCATGCCAATCAATTTTAACGGATGTTTTGGGTATGACACGTGTGTCAGCGAAATTCGTTCCAAAACTGCTTAATTTGGATCAGAAGCAGTGTCGCATGAACATCGCCCAAGACATGTTGAACGACGTCAATGATGATCCTGATCTGCTCAAAAGGGTTATAACTGGTGACGAAACATGGGTATATGGTTATGACGTCGAAACCAAAGCTCAATCATCCCAGTGGAAGAGCCCAGGAGAGCCAAGACCGAAAAAGGCACGCCAAGTTCGTTCGAATGTGAAGGTTTTGCTCACAGTTTTTTTTGATTACCATGGCGTTGTGCATCAAGAATTCCTACCACAAGGTCGTACGGTAAACAAGGAGTATTACCTTGAGGTTATGCGGCGTTTGCGTGAATCAATAAGAAAAAAACGTCCGGAAGTGTGGAAAGAAAATTCATGGATTCTGCACCATGATAATGCACCTGCGCACACGTCGTTACTAGTGAGTAGTTTTTTGGCCAAAAACAATACTATCATCATGCCTCAGCCACCGTATTCACCAGACTTGGCCCCCTGTGACTTTTTCCTCTTCCCAAAATTGAAAAGGCCCATGAAAGGACGAAGATTTGCGACGATTGAGGAGATTAAGGCTGCATCGCTGGAGGAGCTCAAGGCAATACCCAAAAGTGCATTTCAGAAGTGTTTTGACGACTGGAAAAAGCGCTGGCACAAGTGCATTGTATCAGAGGGGGATTATTTTGAAGGGGATAACATAATTTTGGATGAATAAATGAATATTTTTTTATAAAAATGAAAAGTCACCTTACTTTTTGATCACACCTCGTATATTGGCGACAAGTATTGCTGAAATCGACACCGCTTGACCTATGCGAAACTGCAAAATTGTGTTTCTACGTATTCGACAGTAATCTCACCACAAAATATGTTGTGGCATGTCGATTTTCTTTAGAAAAAAAAATTTTTATATTACACTTATGCGAAATTGTAACTAATGCGGTCTTCGTCACAACTGCCGTACATCGACGTCTCACTGAGAAGAATGCACTTTTTATCTGTCAAATCATCAACCGAAAAAATGCTTTACTATTATGTTGCATACTCACTAGCCCATGTTGATGACATTAGTAAACTACAATCAAACTTCTATGACAATTATCAAACATCCATCGAGGCGTTGTCCTCCATCTAACATCTATCGAATCACTTTTAACCCTAGCTATACACACTGGAGTCCCAGAAACCTCAACTTCAATTTGCTAAATGGAGATTTTTTCGTGTTCCCGAACTTTTCTTTTTCTATGAATCGACAGTCGTACGGTTCAACCGTACGTTGAAGATCGAAATGTGGAAGCAGTTTGCACGCACGCACGCACGCACGCACGCACGCACGCACGCACGCACCCACGCACGCACGCACGCACGCACGCACGCACTATTAATCACGTATTCGTCTATATGTCATGTATTGCAGCATTTTCGATATTATTTAAAGCGCGAACTGTTTATTCATATTCTATAATAAAATCTTTATCACAAATTTAATGAAAAGTTTTTACAGCATCAAAATTATTGATAACACAACTTTCAACATAAATAATTATTTAAATCAATTTAATTGTTCTCACTCATACTGTTTACGTATTGACACAGTTCAAAGTATACATGCTCCATGCAATGTTTATGTTCGATATATTGACACCTTTTATCACCATATATATTATAGTTTATTTACTAATCCAGAGTACATATACAATATACACATTCGTGTCAGATCATCGCATATAGTGAAAACGTATCATTCGCGCACGATAACTTATGGCGGATTAATGCCTTGAAGGCAAGTACCAACGGCAACGCCTAGGGGTTATAAGAAACAAGGTGTGCTCATTCCTCAGACGCATTTTCGTTATGTTTTGCTCAGGAGAAGCGTGACAAGATTCCGCCATCTTTAAAATACCATTGGCGCATAACAGCGCGATAATTGAAAGTACCATGATGATGTAGAGGTTATCATGGAGGTTATGTTGTGTTTCGGAGCTATTGCTTGTCGCTGATCACTCGTCTCCAGTGTACAAGTCATTACGCGCTTGATACTTCAACAAATCGGAGAGTAATAATTAAAATTTTTCTAACCTTGATATTCGGAGTTTTCCAGGAGCTTATCGCTTTGTTGCTTTCCTCATAGCGTGTTAAAATGCCGTCGTGTGCAATAAAAAAGTGCAAAAACAATTCGCGAAATACCAAAGGTATCGATATAAGGTATTTTTCATTTCCAAAAAAAACTGAAATGATAGAAAAATGGAAAGTGTTGTGTAAAGAAAACGT
>NW_017257818.1:24471-25750 GCF_001594055.1 Mycetomoellerius zeteki
TTCTGAATTATTGGAAGTAGCAAAAATAATGAACGAAGAATTTCAAAATTATCATGGGAACTTCATTCAGAAAGGTCCAGGGATTTTTAAAATAATTGCAAATAAAATAGAAGAAAAAATAATAAATACGACAATACCACGAGAAGTATTATTATGTTTAATTCGTACGCGAACTTACATCAGAGTGCGAATAATTAACAAACAAATTTCGGCCGACAATCACAAAAGAAAGTATAACAAAAAAATGTCTATATTTACAAACCGTAGAGTTACTACCAAATAATTTTAATATATATTTATATTTTTTACGTATATATTTATTGTCTGTTACTTTTGTCCGTTTACATTTATGTTTGTATTGTCAAAATACATTTATAATAAATATTTTTATATACATTCTTTAAGAACTTGCTCAATTTCAAATACCCGCTATAATTTTATAAGATGGCGGAAACTTGTCACGCTTTCTTATTGGTCAATAGAAATGCCTGCGCATAAGCACACCTTGTTTCTTACACCATGGTTGTAGCTATGTTGAAGGCGGACGCCCTTGAATCCTCTGGGATAACGCCTGAGGACGCCACCTATTGAAACGAGTCTGTTTGTCTTATTCGTTTGTACTTATTGTCACGTGCAAGCAATCACACACCAGAGGATGATTAAATCGTATTCGAAATACTATAATATATCGAGATCGCGTACGAACTACGAACTGTCGGACTTCAAGATCGCGTCTGAGCAGTCTACACGAAGTCGACGGTACCACGGATACGGATCGAATGTAAATCGTTCGTCACTCTTCGGGGCACAGAACATATACAGGAGAAGCGCAAGTACTGTGTTAAAAGATGGCAACAAGAAACGATCGCCACCCTCCTAGTGGCCTGGCCAACATACTACCATGGTGGAAGGGGTATCCCTTCCACCATGCGTATTACGTTAACTATATACATATAATCGATATTATACATTCATATCATATGTATATATATACACACACATACGCACACACACACACACACACACATATATATATGTACGTGTGTCTTCTACTAGTAATTTTCTTTCTGTGGATAAATTAATATTATTCAATATTATGTATTTTATCACGATATAAAATTGTGATGAAATAACATAATATTGAAAAATATTCGATCCTAAAAATATAGAAAGTATAAAAAGAACATACATATACAAAAAAAGCAAGGAATAGGAACGTAATAGAAAATATAACAAAGACTAATATGAGCAAATATAAAAGTTTATTTAATTTAATAAC
>NW_017257818.1:30048-30877 GCF_001594055.1 Mycetomoellerius zeteki
GTGATCGTGCGCAACATGACAATAATCTATCATATTTTTAGAGCCAAACAAATTGCAATACGGCTGTCGTCGCTGTGGGGAACTGCGAGCGTAGGGTGCCGCAATTTCTCGCGCGAATTCTGAGAATTTTAGAAAAAACTTTCAGTCTCCCGCGGAAAAGGATTATCTGTCGATTTTCAATTGTTTCTTCCTTGTTTCTTTCAACTGTTTTTTCTGTCTCGCCTCGATCTCGTGTGCTTCGTAAAACGTACGTTCAACATGGCTCACAATTTTACGAATATTGAAATGTGGGACATGATTAAGGTTTATATATAATAGAATGCAACGAACGATCGCGAGAAGCTGCGACACTCTATGCTCGCAGATACCCAGAGCGACGACAGCCGATCACAGTTTGTTTACAAGGCTGAAGATGAGGCTGCAGAGACATGATCAGTTTAGACCTATGAAGCCTGCAGGTACATATTTATAAAAGTTTTTGGTAATCCAGCAAACGAAGATGAATTGAAACTTGCAATTCATTTTAATTTATCCGTGTTGACGCTTTAGTATTTTTTTAATTGAAATGGATAGAATTGGATAGAATTATATTATTTTTGGATTGTAATAAATTGGAATATGAAATAAGCTATTTATCATGTTGAATTTGGATGTACTCAAGTCCGTATTATATTGGTTTTGGATAAAAATAAATTGAAATACAAAATGAGCTGTTCATCATGTTGAATTCGGACGTATTCATATTCTTATTATATTATTTTTTTATTCAAATAGATTTATTTAAAATTTTTGAACTTAAGTGAATCCATTTGAATCAAAATATAATATA
>NW_017257819.1:0-2664 GCF_001594055.1 Mycetomoellerius zeteki
TCGATTTTCTCCTAAAATCCGATACAGCTAAGGTCTTGTTTGTGCGTATTTTAATTCTGTAAAAACAATTTTTTGCAATCCGTCAATTCAATTCGGAGATATTTCACCGAATGGAAATGATAGTAAAGTAGAACAACTTTAGCATCCCCTTAAAGATGAACGCATATAGAAGTAGAAGTAAGGCACTATAGATGGGAGTATTCCTATCCGCCATTTTCGTGCCAAATCAGTGCTACTACAGCGAGTGTTACTACAGTAAGTGTTACAATGCTGATTGAAAGTCGCCGCATTTAATCCAAAAAGTATGTATTTTTCCATTAAAAAAAAAAGACATTCACACAAACACGAAAATAATTAATTTCTGTGTCAGAATAGAAATTTGTTCTTTTTATCTGCAAATATTTATGTCTCAGAAAGATAACCCTCAAGACGTTATTTTCTTGTTGCAGAAATAAATCGCATAAGGGCATAAGTATTTGCATTTAAGGATGTTCTGGCTATACAATCCCAGATAAAAGTGACTGAAATTTGAAATTGATGAAATTCTATCTTTTTATAAGTTAAGATATGCACCATATCATGCTCGTATCGTGTAAAGGATTTAAATAATGCTAGTTAAAATATAATATTTGGCACTACAAATGAATATATTTGTATATTTTACAAGTTTTGTGATTGTCGACAAAAAACTTTTGGACGTGAATTTCATCTGAAATCAACTGCAAGAAACGAAAAAACGAAACATATATTGATAATATTTAATGTATATCAGACATCGAAAAATACTTAAAAATCCACAAAATATATATATGTAAACAAATATCATTAACATAATATTTGCCTTTCTAACACTTTATACAAGTCAAAATAAAATGCCTGATATCATGTAGTAAATGCGGCAACACCGCACTCCACTCTAAGTTGGTACCTCTTGCGGTCTCGTACGTAGTTGAATGCGAGTCGAGGTTAGGTGCTTACAATAAGTAAGCAAGCGAAAATGCCGAAATGCGAGAAAAGACGGTGGAAAGGCAAATTAGTAAGTGAAACGGTATACCAACAAAGATTAAATTAAGTTAAAACTGTAAAATTCTAAATGAAAATAAAATCAAAATTCGAGTCAGAACCACAAAATGAATCAACTCAATGGCTACGTTTACACCGTGAGTTTAGTCCGCGACCTATACGATAGATGTCTTTGTTTAATCTATAAGATAAACAAGGACATCTATTGTATAGGCCGCGGCTTAAATGCACGGTGTAAACGTAGCCAATCGGACTACATGGAAGGACGCCGCATAGTTGAATTTTCCGTTCTCGCTGAGCAATTGTGATGTGTGTCATGCAAGGCCAAGGAAGCTCTTTCTCTAAGCTATATAGAAAAAGAAATGCACAGAGGCTTGGGCTTGATATTGTTGGTTAGATGCCACAAATGTTTACTAACAAATTCAGTCACCACGGGTAAACAGCACAACTGGGCAAATCGACGCTTGTCTCATTTTGACGTAAATACTAAAGCAGTAATCGGTAAGTTTACATAATTGTACCTGCCATATTCAAAAAAGTTTTTTAAATAAACAAACATATTCTCTATTCTATTCTTAATTGTGTTTCAAGGTGTTCTTCATGGTGGATTAGGACATACACATCTCAACAAAATACTGTCTTGTTTAAATATTCCAACTATCTCTCTCGATTTCAAGACATTCAAGAGATATGAACAAAAAGTTGGACAGGCAACAGAGAGTATTGCGAACAGTGTTGCCAACGTAAAATATGTTTCACCGTCAGATTTGTTTAAAAAAATCACTAGAAAATCGTCAGATTTTAAATGAAAACCGCTAAAAATCCACTAAACCTTTTGCGTATAATAAATATAGTTATAACTAAATAATTAAGCACAAAACACCGCGCATTCCATTCAAATGTAATAAAATTGTACGCTATAAACTTTTTCGTATACTTTATACATTTTTACATAATAAGAAATATTTATTTTTTAATATTTATTATAAAGTTGTAAAATATTTATTATATAAAGCTGTTCTATATAATGTAATATTTTTAGTATAAAATCAGCAATCACATAAATTTAGAATCTATTCATAATAATATATTAAACTATTTTTCCAATTTTTTACATGAATACATTTCCATAATGTGTCTCGATTAAATGAACAAAGTTTCAAAACTTGGAAAATCTAAATCTTCCAAATTTATAGAAGTATACGTATCATTAGAATGAATTTTTGTTAGAAGTTCTGATGGAACTTCGTAATTATAACAGCAGTTTTTGTTTCTACGAAATGCAGCTCGAATGGTCATTATTGCGTTCAACATGTACGAACTCATTTTATTTCTATATTTGTTTTTGATAATGCTCATATGGCTGAAAATTCTTTCGATTTCTGCATTAGAAATAGGCAATACTAACAATGAAATTACAAAAGTAGCTATTTCTAAAAAAGGATTATTTCCAGCAGCCTCAGTAAAATTTAAAACTTCAGAGCAAAACGGAATAGTTTTAGTCGTATTTTCTCACTTGCATAAAATTAAATTTCTAAATTGATTTTCGATTTTAGTAATATCAAAAGCAGAAACTCCAGATAATTTCAAGATATCTGAGATTTCTTCCTTATTTACTTTTAATGTATTTTCTACAGAGAA
>NW_017257819.1:4639-85812 GCF_001594055.1 Mycetomoellerius zeteki
TGGCTGCGTTCAGCAGAACGTTTGTTTTGCAACTGTTGGAAGTTTCCTTCGCGCTAATTGGATCATACTTTTAGATCTAGAAGAATGGTCCTATCTCAGCAGACAATCATAAAACGGTTGCAAAACTGTTGAGTCTGCTGAACGCAGCCAATGCTTCGAAGCGTTTGTAGCGTCAAGTGGACCGCAGCCAAAATGCACAAATGAAATAGCACCCAAAAAGAACAGGCCTTATAACTATCGATTTGTCGTTCCCCTTCAATTCCCACGTTCCTCTCTTTACGTGATGTGACGTGTGCACGGTGCAGACTGTGCAGCAGGTGATCGTGCACGGTGGTGGTGGCGGCAGTGGATGCACAAGTAGCCGGTTGCGTTCGAATTAACAGGAAATTACTTTCTTGATTATTGTAGGCTACCGCACGCCCAACTTTCATCATGTTGCAGTCGATATTTGACGATGTGCGGCGTATGAATAAACGCCAGGTAAATCATCCTTCGTGACGATGGTCGTCGTGAGTTGGTGGCGATGACATATGGTGGCTATGTAAGAGTGTTCTGATTTTCAGTTTTTGTATCAACTGCTAAGCTTTGGCATGATAGTCTCATCAGCGCTGATGATATGGAAGGGCCTGATGGTCGTCACCGGCAGCGAGAGTCCTATTGTGGTTGTATTGAGGTACGGAGTATACCTAACCTAATTCCACCTATATATCTACACCGCATTTTTAATTAATTTTTAATTGGCCATTATTGCTAAATTTGTCAAGTTGAAATCAATACTATCTGTTTTCACGAACGACGACATATGCTATATTTTTTTGCTGTAAAAGTTTTTTGTTATTTGCATATGATATACAAAATACATTATGATATAAGAGACTTGATGATTGAAAGTTTATATTGTAATATTGCATGTTATTAGTATAATTCAGCCATATAACGGAAATATTGGTCAATACTATTTAATAGGCTGATACTGACTTAATATTTGTTCCAGTATATAATTGAATGTTATTCAATTCCTTTTACAGTGGTAGTATGGAACCTGCGTTTCACAGAGGCGATTTGCTCTTCCTCACTAATTATCAAGACGAACCAGTGAGAGTAGGAGAGATCGTTGTTTTTAAAGTCGAAGGCAGAGACATACCTATTGTACACAGAGTACTTAAACTTCATGAGAAGTAAGGATTCTCACGACGCATCTTGTTAACATACAGTATAAAATTTAAAAAGAATGATTTTAAAATGTATGCATAAAAATTCTAGGGGTGACCAAAATAATACGGTCAAGTTTCTCACGAAAGGTGACAACAATTCTGTAGACGATCGAGGTCTGTATGCACCTGGTCAGCTCTGGTTGACACATAAGGATGTGGTTGGCCGAGCAAGAGGCTTCCTACCATATGTCGGCATGGTCACTATATACATGAATGAATATCCTAAATTTAAGTATGCAGTATTAGCATGTCTTGGACTGTACGTTTTGGTACACAGAGAATAAAATTGTTCGATAAGTTTAAACATTATATTGCGATAATCTGATCGTTTCTGAGAGAATGCGCAATTTGCTAAAAATAAGGACACATACATACCAAACTATGCACAACATGATAATGATTTAGTGCATATGTTGCTGATCTTGTACTGTTGATAAAGAATACTAAAATGTTCAGGCCAAAGTGCATTTTCTTGTATATAAATATATTTGCATATTCGAATCGATAATCTGAAATTAAATATTTTGCTGGAATTATTGTGTGTAAATTTGTATTAAATATTTTTCTTGATTTTTACATCAAGATGCGATATTCGTGGTAAATACTCTAAAGAATAATAAGAGAATGATAAAAGATGATAATTTTGTTTTCAAAGAGTACTGAGATGCGTGCGTACTTGATTAAAATAGCAATTATGAAAGGCATTAGCTGTAAGGGCCACTTTGACCAACTCCAATTAACTTTAATCTGTTATTGACAAATGCAATTGGTCAATTCCAAAGAACTAATCTTCGATTAAAATTAATCGGAGTCGGTCGAAGTGGTCCTAAATATTGCAATGTCTAAAAGACATAAGTAAAGTTAAAAAGAATTAGGCAGTTTTTTTTAGAAATGTTTTCATTTTGTTTCTCAGGTAATAATTTATAAAAGTGATGCCACTGTTTGTGACGGGATAATCTTTATGGCGCACATGTAGCATTTATATATGTTAGATAAATCATTGTTTATTTTTCTCCGCTTCCATTTAAAAAGAGCGGCAGCGTATTATATGTAAAACCCGAAAGAAATAAATTTTGTTATAATTCTCTCTTAATGTGGCACGCTGTAATTACTTTTACTTCAAATATGGAATAAATTTGTAATATTTGGGTACAATGCGGTACTGTAAATCCCTTATAGTTAATTTACTATAAGTTGTGTATTTTGTTCTTTTACAAATTTTATTTCCTTAATTCTATCAATAGTTAGAATGGACAATAAAATTAAATTAAAGCACATTATATGCAATTTATCATGGAACATATGTCTTTGTATCAAATAAAATAAATTTCTGTTATCAAATTAAAGCTAAGTCATAAGACATACATACGTTATCATTTGATATGGCGTAATGCTTCGTATATTGTCATAATATATTATACATACTCATCATATTTGATATGACATGATAATTTATGAACTGTTCATCCATTGATAACTGATAATTATCAACTGAATACACAAACATTCTGCTATTTATTTGAGATAATATGGGGATTTGCAAAACATGAATCCAAATACAGTGAACGCTAAGTCACGTTATTCTTTTCTTCATCAGTTGTTAAGAAGAAGATAACCCGACGTGAACCTTAGCGTTCACCGTATCTAGATAAATAGTATTGCAAAAACTCCCTATTTATTATCAAGAAAAAAGTAATATTTAATGTGATTCTAAGCGTATCCACAGCTCTTTAGGAGAAACAGTTAGACCTGGCAATTTGTCCTCGAGGCTCGATGGTTCCCTCAACGAAGAATATCCCGAACAGATTGTATCTGGAATAAGTTTCTCCTATGCATGTCCGATTACCTAGAAAGAAGCTTTTTTATAAAAAAAACTTCAACAGAATTTATTGAACTTTATTAAAATCATGTATATCGAGACTAACCAAAATTAAAGGGGAGCGTAAAATCTTTGACTAACTGCCCGTCCTCCTTCAAAAATCTTTCCGGTCTGAAAATTTTAGGATCGCCCCACCAGTCGGAATCATGATGCATTGCCGCCAAGTTAGTGTAAATCGGTGTATTCGCCGGTATCTCGTAGTCTCCTAACATGGTTTTCTTCGGACACTTGTGACTTGTGCTGAGAGGTGTGAGAGTTTCAATTCTCATCGTTTCTCGTATTGTCGCTTCCAAATAGAGCAAGCTGAAATAAAATGAAAATATTTTAGATAATTACTTTGGATCTCTATATTGCTGAATACAATGTAATTGAAATTGAATTCATGCTAACATTTGAAAATGATAGTAATACTTCTTACGTAAAAAACCAATGTGAAAAAACTTCTTATATAAAATAAGCTAAACTAAATCGATTTTTAGTATCATGTAAAATGTAGAACATGTGATAAAGCATGATATAGTATATATTTTTATCAAGTGTGTTCTTATTTTCAATCTTAGTAGAAAAAATATTGATAAATCGTATTTTGATTTTTGCTGAATTTAGTCATCCGTCGCTTCTATTTACGTTTTTAATTAACCGAGTAAGAATTTATCTGCGATACATGCGTAACATTTTCAACAATTTTTCAATTGATAAAATTATTATTAATACACTATTGCATTATTTTAAAACTTATTGCATTATTTTGAACTGTATAATCAAATTCAGATCAACATAAAAATATCGATAAATAGTCAGATGAACTAAGCAGATCGTGGCTAGTTAAATGCACTCGTAACGAATATTTAAACTCGATTTTCTTGAACACAGAGTTTTATATAAAAAATTTTATACTATATTTTCGACTTACTTTTACATAAAAAATCATCTTCCCAGTTATACTACGATTTCTGAAACACCCTATATTCATATTTATATATTTTATAAATTGCAAAACGTTAACTTGCGGGTCTGTATATCCATTGATATTTTAATTTTATACTAATGTTTCTTGTGACTTATCGATATATAAGTAAAAGCCTTTAAGAGTCAGCACAGGCTATATGTGTGTATACAAATATGCTTTATTTAAATTAACACACAATACGCAAACAAATAAACGTTTCGATCCTATTTTTAAATCTTCTTCAGTATAATGGATTCTTAAATATTTTAGTACCCATTAGTGACATGCATTAATTAACAAAATAACATTAATCACAAAAATACTTACATATTTTTGTGACGTTTTCAGTTTATTCACAATGTTTTTTAATATCTATTTAACTTTAGATGTTTACCTTTATTTACTTTTAGTTCAATAATAGAATCATTCAATGAAAGGACCGTCGATATAGTTGCTTCACAAAATGTTAGTAAGCATCTGTTAGATTTGCCATCGTTGATAACATGCTTACAATTATAATATTTTAGCGTTTATAAAAGCGTTTAATTTTATTCCAAATTCGTTGTAATAGATAACATATAATTTTGAATACTAACATTTTTTAGAATGAACATCGATCTATGTATAATATATATATATATTAATTGATTTATTGAGAAAAACAGTCACGATTGTCACTAATTGGGACACTGTCACTAATTGGGTCATTTATCTTATTTGACAAATTTTAGCATATGACCATATTAAAACTCACTCTAATTTCGACATAATTTACATCAGATGATTTTTAGTGAACCTATACTGTAGTTTAAGAATTTATTATACTGAAGAGGATCCAAAAATAGGATCGAAATGTTTATATATTCATGTGTTAATTTAATAAAGCATATTTCACCTCCATGAAGCTGGCACCTCATCTTTAAAATTTTGAAAAAATAAGCAGAGTTCTGGTCGCCCCCCAAAGAGTTCTAGAGTTCTATAACAAATTTAAGAAGAGTTCCATTGTTTAAAGGAATGAAAACAACATTTAAAGTAACGGGAGGGCCAACTTCACAATTCTGCAACTTTGAAGGGCTATAACTATATACTTCTAAACAGTTCATTTTAGCACGTTGATCTACAGAGAATAATCGATAGAACTCTTTGGGGGGCTATCAGAACTCCCGAGAAAATAACGATTTCCAAAATTTTTTGTAAATTCGACATTCTGACACGAGTTCTGGTAGTCCCCCGAAGAGTTCTAACGATTACCCTTAACGACCGGTGCTGTAAAATCAATATCTGAATAGTAGTTATGGGATTATAAGTTTCAGATTTTGATCCACTTCAGAATTTGTCCACTTCAAGGCGTTAGAACTTTTCTGTTTGCGGTCTTAGCTATATGATTATGAAGGATAATCGTTAGAACTCTTCGGGGGGCCATCAGAACTCACAACAGAATAACGAATTTCCAAAAAAAATTCGTTAAAAAAATTTTATTTTCGAAAATTTGGTACTTTCATGAGAGTTCTGGTAGCCCCCCGAAGAGTTCTAACGATTATCCTTAATCACCGATGCTGTAACATCAATATCTGAAAAGTTATGGGACTTTGAAGTTTCAGATTTTGAATTTGTCCACTTCAAGGCGTTAGAACTTTTCTGTTTGCGGTCTTAGCTATATGATTATGAAGGATAATCGTTAGAACTCTTCGGGGGGCCATCAGAACTCACAACAGAATAACGAATTTCCAAAAAAAATTCGTTAAAAAAATTTTATTTTCGAAAATTTGGTACTTTCATGAGAGTTCTGGTAGCCCCCCGAAGAGTTCTAACGATTATCCTTAATCACCGATGCTGTAACATCAATATCTGAAAAGTTATGGGACTTTGAAGTTTCAGATTTTGAATTTGTCCACTTCAAGGCGTTAGAACTTTTCTGTTTGCGGTCTTAGCTATATGATTATGAAGGATAATCGTTAGAACTTTTCGGGGGGCTACCAGAACTCTCATGAAAGTACCAAATTTTCGAAAATAAAATTTTTTTAACGAATTTTTTTTGGAAATTCGTTATTCTGTTGTGAGTTCTGATGGCCCCCCGAAGAGTTCTAACGATTATCCTTCATAATCATATAGCTAAGACCGCAAACAGAAAAGTTCTAACGCCTTGAAGTGGACAAATTCAAAATCTGAAACTTCAAAGTCCCATAACTACTATTCAGATATTAATTTTACAGCATCGGTCGTTAAGGGTAATCGTTAGAACTCTTCGGGAGGGCTACCAGAACTTACCGATGTGAACCTGGCGCCCAACTTTATCAAAAATAAAAATTAATACCGTAGCGCGTTTGTACTTCGTTTGTACCTGTTTGTACCGATCATTATTTCGTTTGTATCTCAAACAGTTAAACAAAAAATGAAAAATAAAAAATGGCTAGCGCGCAACTTTAAGATTTTTAATTTCAGTTATGCCATTCGAAAGAGAATCGTTTGTACCCGTTTGTACCTCTTTTATTTTCGTTTGTACCTCAAAGGGTTCGGAAATACAGAGCGCTTTTCAATTTTTGCGCAAGCCCTATATAGTTAACTTTGCCAATTTTCAAGATATCGAAATGGGACCAACGGCATTCGAAAGAGAATCGTTTGTACCCGTTTGTACCTCCCTTACTTTCGTTTATACCTTAAAGGGTTCTGAGATATAACCCATTTCAGTTTTTTCTCAACACCTATCTATAACTCTGTTCAGCGAGAGAATGACTTCAGTTTGCGCATCGGAGGCGGCGCACAGTGGATCGAAACGTCGAAATCAGTGGACATCAACTAAAAAATGAAGTCGTAACTTTTTTATTCAAATCATGAAAAATATACTGCAAAATGTTCAAATCGAAGTTTTTTGACTCGTTTAATATATATTTGTTGATGATTCCTTCATTATCATTACTCAAACATTAACAATGTTGTAATTCGAAAATTAGTGACAATATATTGCTTTTGTTTGATTTGAAGTTACACAACGAAATTCTTATTTGTGCCTTGTTTAATTATGCACATTAAAACTGACATATTTAATAGTTGTTTTGCGCATATAATTATAAGATTTTACCTATATATATTATCTCTATACTTATCCTATTCAAACATAGAGACATTCGATAATCATAACTTCATCGAAGTGGATAAAAAATTGGCCGTATTTGGCCGCAAAATCTAAACATGGATATCATTTAGTGACATTTTTACTTTAAATATCTGCAAAAATTGAGTGCCAGTAGGTGCCAGTTAACTAAATACATCTCTTTGTATTTTTGATGCTATAATGTACGTAGCATTAATAGATGCTCACAGTAGCCTATCCATCCTTAATTGAGAATTATTTTGAATATATTCAGCGTTTCATCACTTATTATTATTGTTTAATTCATTGCGGTCTAATTTAATTTATTATTATTGTTTAAATAACACAATTAAATCAAATTTTTATAATTTCGATTCGCATCATATAATTTCCTATTTAAATTATTACAAAGTATCCTTATAGGAAATTATACATATACAATAAATATACGTATGATTTTTGAATTATATTTTATTTAAATTTAAATTTATCGTAGGGGTAGGCGAGGGCACCCCCTATAAAAAAAAAACTTGCCCAAAATTGTTTTCTTTGAATAATTTACCTTATTTACTTTAATTTTTTTTCAAAGAATTATATTTTATTCAAATATATTTTATTTAAATTTTTTTAAATTTATCGTAGGGGTAGGCGAGGACATCCCCTATAAAAAAAAAACTTGCCCAAGGCTGATTCATTCCCTACTTTCACGTGGTATCAGCTATTATCACCAAAGAGAGAGAGAGAGAGGGGAATAATAAAGTTTTGAAAAATGAAATTAATTATTGCAATTCTGTTATTGTAAAGAATAGATTTTAGAAATTCAAATTTTTGGAAAATGTCGTTTAATATTATTTATTTATGTCTATTTACGTCCTAAAATGCATGAAACATATGAATGTCAGATTGCTGTTATGAGAAAAATGTCATGTCCACTGATTTTGACGTTTCGATCCACTGTGCGGCGTAGCGGACAGAGTGGGGATATATTCAGTACCGTATACGTACATATGTAAATAAGATATGCTCGGACGCGGGGTTTGAAAAATGAGCAGATAAAATAATCTCGACGTTTCAATGAACGCTGGAAATAAATGAAAAAGATATGTATTTATTCATGACTATCAAATAATTTATTAAATTTCAATAATTTTTCGCAGTGAACTTATACTAAAAAGGATACGCGGCTGTCTCGCGATATTGATATAACCTCACAGGCAAAACATGACATGTATATCGTGCAATAAATTATTTATTGCAGTTTTATTTTTTAGTTTTCTCTTAAAAATATAATCTCGATAGTAATCTTGAAATTTGTAAAATATGCGATAGACTGAGACATCTAGCTGTCCAATGTGTTAAATAGAAGTGTAAAATAATTCTTGTTATATTTGGCTTTTGATATTTCGTTATTTTTACAATTTCTTAATCTTAAAACTACATCAATCTTCGATATGTTATAAATTGTTAATATTTTTTTATTCATCAGTTATTTACTTGGCCGCGTTTGTGTTTCTTCAAAGGAGACAGTGGAGCTGACATTTCGGTACTCAATCCTTCTTCTGTCGTACTGCGTAAGAGTTCGTGAACTGTTAGAAAAACACACTGAAACAAACTGTTCAACTGTGTTATTTTCAGAATAAATAACGGAATAAATAAATATAACGGAATAAATACATATATGTCAATGATCTAATGATCTAGTCATCCGGCAGCTTGTACAAGGAATTAGAAAGCTGTACAACACTTAGGAGAGGAGGTTCTGTGGGCGGAGATCTGCGCGAAATGGACGAGTTTTCATCCTATGCAAGGTCATTCTCTCGCTGAACAAAGTATAGATACATTATACATATATCTTCTGACATATGGGACCTACAATTTAATTGAAAAGCGCTGTATTTCCAAACCCTTCGAGTTACAAACGAAAGTAAGGGAGGTACAGACGGATACAAACGATTCTCTTTCGAATGCCGTTGGTTCCATTTCGATATCTTGAAAATTGGCAAAGTTAGCTATATAGGGCTTGCGCAAAAATTGAAAAATGCTGTATTTCCGAAGGCTTTGAGGTACAAACGAAAATAAAAGAAGTACAAACGGGTACAAACGATTCTCTTTCGAATGGCATAAATGAAATTAAAAAATCTTAAAGTTGCGCGCTGGCCATTTTTTATTTTTCATTTTTTGTTTAACTGTTTGAGGTATACAAACGAAATAATGATCGGTACAAACAGGTACAAACAAAGTACAAACGCGCTACGGTATTAATTTTTATTTTTGATAAAGTTGGGCGCCAGGTTCACATCGGTCCAGAACTCGTGTCAGAATGTCGAATTTTAAAAAAGATTTTTTTTTAATTTTTTTGAAAAAATTTTGGAAATCCGTTATTTTCTCGGGAGTTCTGATAGCCCCAAAGAGTTCTATCGATTATTCTCTGTAGATCAACGTGCTAAAATAAACTGTTTAGAAGTTATAGCCCTTCAAATTTGCAGAATTGTGAAGTTGGCCCCCCCCCCCGTTACTTTAAACGTTGTTTTCACTCCTTTAATCAATGAAACTCTCTCTCTCTCTCTTCTTAAATTTGTTATAGAACTCTAGAACTCTTTGGAGGGGCGACCATAACTCTGCTTATTTTTTCAAAATTTTAAAGATGAGGTGCCAGCTTCACGGAGGTGCATTAACCTGTGTTGGCTCTTAAAGACTTTTATCAATTTTTACTGACATTATTCATCAGAGCCTAAACTCATTTATTATTTATGTATATAATTGAAAAGAAATTGTTCTTTCTCCCTTAAGTGTACAATAATAATAAACTCACTTTTTCCTATCTTCTCATGTGGCTAGTCGTCCGGTCCCAACATTATCTATTTCATTCTGTACTTTCTCCATAATTCTAGGATGGTGCATGAGATACTTAATAATATGAATAATCATAGATGATAGTCCAAAGAAAGCGGGAATTATATCAATTAACAAAATGATTAATTGTTCCTCCGTGAAATTATCTAACTTATCGTCTCCGTTCAATTTCTTTAGATATCTATCGATGAATCCTCGATCTTCATTCTCGCTGATAGTGGTTTTTTGATACTCCAGATATTTCTACGGAATAAAATACCATCGTATTTTTTAACTGAGATATTCGAACAAGCAAATCAATAAATAAATCGCTACACTGTTTAAACTTGAAATTTTGAAAACTTATGAAAACTTATTATGAAAAAAAAATATTATTATGAAAAAAAACTTATTTTGAAAATTTACTTATGCACAGTGATACGTTCGCATGTGCCCGATGAATACAAAAATTTGTAATTAAGCTCCAAATTGTAATTATTTAAAATTTTCACATAAAAAAAAATGTAATCATATATTCATTCAAAATTTTGGGTTTTCAAAAATATTTATTCACAAAAAAACTATGAATATTTAACGAGTATTCATATTCATTCAAACAAAATATAAACTGAAAAAGAGAGCTGCAATAAGCAATTGTTATCCCTTAATTATAACCGGCACTTTGATGACTTTAAGTAAAAAAAAAATGAATTTTATTTATTTTTATCTTTGAAGTATTCAGATTTTATGAAGGAAACTTAGTAGTTTTTAAAAATGTTTTAAAAAGCAATACATTTTTTATTTATAAATATTTATTTGATAGAGCGCCATACATATTCCGATATAATTCCGGTTACAGTAATGTTATAAATATTTTATAAGATATCTTGGATGCGTCGTTCAAGGTCTGAGGACATTAAATTTCGAGATATATTATTTATTCCCAATAAAAATGTCTTTGTTTAACCGATAGTTTAAACAAGAATGCCCATCATATAGATCGCGGATTAAGCGCGGTGTAATTGTAGCCACATCGTTTTTATAGATTTCTGTTTTCTCTTATAGACTTACAAGCTATGTGCAGATAATACAGAGTAAAAGTGAATACAAAACGAAAATATTTGTAATCATATTTGTTGGAGTGCATGTGATGCATGTGGTTATGACCTACAGACGTATAAAGGTAGATAGAGTTAGGGTAGGAGATTTTAGCGTGTAGCCGGACCGGATGAATCGAGAGGCGCTGAAAATTCCGGTTACAATGCGCATGCTTTTCGTGCTTCACTTTTTTGTTTTTTCGCCTTCCGAGTTCCGCCTTCTTCTTGTGCGTGATTTGTGTCGTTTATAAAATAAAGAGTCCTCATTACAAAAACAGTCGATCTACCTATTGTGCGTTAGAAATAAGAACCACTAAGAGCACGCTTTCAAGACAACAACGTGTCTGATATTTATAACAATATTTAAAAAATTGATTCAAATGGAATGAAAAAGTATTTATTCGTATCTCGACGAATAAAAAAGAAGTGTATTCGAAACAGTATTTTCAATCATTTTTTATTCATTTATTTGAATATTAGGTGTATTCACCGGACACACCATTCGAATGCAATAATTTATAAATGCACATTTATCAATTAAAATTTGATTATAATTCGTGAATTTCGATTATAATGGTTTGAAAAATAACTTACTTTGATTATATTTGAAATTATGGTGCTTCCTTTTATATGGTCTACGTAACCAAACGTGTTACCAAAGTATCTCAAAATCGATCGTTGGGAAATAGCACCGCCAGTTGTATCATTTGCTTTTTGAAACAACAGAGACGAACAAGAGAGAAGTCGTGGTATATCATGCTTGCTTCTGTCAAATCTGCGACCGAACACCCTGACAAAAATAAGAAACTTTATACAAAACGTTGACAACCGTTTAATGACGATTTTTTGAGAATTTTTACGCTTTCAAACTTTATAAGAACGCTTATAAAACACCACTGGGTTTAAACACTTTCAGAGCGCTTATAAAATACAGTATATATCGTTTCATGAAAGTTCTATAATGTTAAAGCAACGCTTTTCAGAGGACGCTCAGTAAACGTTGATGCACCTTCCTGCAGAGAGTTCACTGTAAGACTTTTCAAACATTTATCAAATGCTTTTCTCAATACCGTAAGACAAGCATTTTCCTTCCGTTCAGCAAACTCTGTTCCAACGTGGCGAATTAGTGAATCCCAGTAAACGTTTTCTAAGGCGTTTACGCAAACGGCTTAAAGACGCACAAAAAACGTTTTTCTCAACTCCGTAACACAAGCGTTTTTCCTTCGTTTAGCAAACATTCTTCTAAATGTTCAATTTTTAAGCAGTGCACAACATCACCACTAGAGGGACACAGCAAAGTTTAATTTCTCGTATTTAAAAAACCACATTGAATAGGATAAAAGGCGCAGTATGATGAGACTTCTCAGTGAAATTTTTTTTTTTTTTTTTTTCCCCCCCCTGATAAAATGTCGGCGTTCAGCAGATTCAACACTTAGGGTGCCGTCCCATGGCACAGATTTTCCGCGTAACGCGTATCGCGTAACCAATCGGGGACCAGTACGCGTTTTTCGAGTTGTTACGCCTTTACTACGCGCTTTTTGTTACGTGAAATTTAATTCCGTATGTCCCATAGTACGCAAGAAAGTTAGGTGGCGTACGCAATAACCAATCATATCTTTATATTCTTTTAGATTATTCCAACAGAAATACCAAAGATGGCAGCTTATTGGTTACGTGAGTTTGTAATACGCTTCATGGGACATATAGAAATGAGTTTTGCGTAGCACACGCACGTTCATTGTACAATTTCTGAAAAAATTGCAGTTTCTCTAGTTGAAATTTTCTCAGTGAAATTTCTAAAAAATGAATTCTGATGTATTAGCACTATTCATTATTGCTTTCCGCAAAAAAATATCAGAAACACTTGATCGTACAGCAACAGAGATTAAATTAAAGAAACTGGTGAGAGCTCTATATTTATTAAATAAACGTAAAAATAAAAATAAATTGCGAAAACGAAAATATTGGGTTCATCCGATTTTTTCAACCGATAACAGAAAACGACATGGAGCGAGTAATAATCTCATAAGAGAGTTACATTTTTATAATGATGAGAAATTCATCAATTACTTTCGTATGACTCCAGAGGTTTTTGACAAATTATTTACTGCTGTCGATCCATACATTACAAAACAAGAATGTGTTCGAGAAGCAATACCTCCAAATATACGATTAGAAATATGTCTACGTTACTTGGCTTCAGGAGATAGCATGAGATCTCTTTCCTATGCATTTCGAGTAGCACATAATACAATTTCAAAAATTGTGTCCGAAACGTGCGAAGCAATTTGGATTGCATTAAAGGATACAGTTTTTGAACAACCCAGCAAAGATTTGTGGAAAAAAATAGCAAACGAATTTGAAGAAAATTGGGATTTTCCGAACTGTATAGGAGCAATAGACGGAAAACATGTCATCCAGGTATACATGTGAATTTCTAAAGTTAAATTAATTTTATTATATAATATATTAAAAGATTAATTTTTTCTTATAATTTTGTATAGGCTCCTCCAAATAGTGGATCTTCATTTTATAACTACAAGGGTCAACACAGTATCAATTTGCTTGCTGTTTGTGATGCAAAATATCGGTTTACTTTCATAGATATTGGAGCGGAAGGACGGCAGAGTGATGGTGGAGTGTTTCGAAATAGCAAATTATATACTTCACTGGAAGAAAATTCTCTACAAATACCATTACCAGTAGTAGTTGGAACCAATGGTCCCATTTTGCCATATGTGATTGTGGCAGATGAAGCTTTTGCTTTGAAAAATTACATGATGCGACCATATTCTCGACACAGAGAAAATCCGCGAAACGCTAACTCTTATACAGAAAGCACCCATGGAAGCCTCAAGAAGATTGTCACATATTATAAATATATTTATATACCAATAGTAGTTACAAAATTCTCATCAATGTGTAGAAAATGTATAGTTTCATTGTAGTCTTTAAAACAATGATGTTCTAATATATTTTCACAATAAGATGCCATTAGCCATCCACAATATCCACACCGAATTTGCTGGAAATATTAATAAATCATTTAAAATTAATAATAAGCAATATAATATTCCTCTACATAAAACATTGTTTTATTTAAAATATTTAGAAAAAATTTAAAATCTAAAGAAAAAAATGTATACTTTAAAAGTTACTACCACTGGGTGCTTTCCACCAAGGACACAGTCAGACAGTGTAACACAGTGAATCATTACATCCTTGTTCGCCTACGTTAAACAACAAGGATGAAACGATTCACTGTGTTACACAATGTCTTTGCTGGAAAACACTCATTATTATACATTAATCTATCACTTAACCTAATATAACCTTATAACTTGGAAAAATAATTTCTAATAAATTAATTTATGAATACTTTATTATTAAGGCTACGTTCCAAAACTTTTTCTCCGAGAAAGATTTTACTTTATATGTTATAGTATATGTTACGTGTACTATATATTTCGAGTAAAATTTTCCTCGGAGAGGAAGTTTTCGAACACACATAGCCTAAGATCATAAATTAAATTTTAATATTGCATTTAAACCTACTTGATAATGGAATATATTAAATAAAACTAATTATTATAATTCGCTTACTGATTTATCCATGATGAATACAAAATCTTCTCTGTTATTATGGTCTCGTGTATTCTCGTGTCCGCATATGGAAATTCCACGTAACAAAAAGCGCGTAGTAAAGGCGTAACAACTCGAAAAACGCGTACTGGTCCCCGATTGGTTACGCGATACGCGTTACGCGGAAAATCTGTGCCATGGGACGGCACCCTAAGAGTGCTATTACATGAACGCGGAAATGCGGAAACGCGTAACCAATCAGAAGTAATCCGCTGTTATGGTTTCGCGTTTCACCGATTAGGCTGATATTACATGAGCGCGGAAACACGGAAATACGGAATCTCTTTACCTTGTAGTATTTTACCTTACTTTGTGTGTCCGCTTTTAGTAATTTGGTCGCCAGCTTGTTTGACCTTCGCAACAAGCAAGGTTGAGATCGGAATTATTGGGCTGCCGTGCGCCTTGGTTCCTCGGATTTGTAGTGCCCTTCCTTCTGTATAACAGGTAGCCTTTGTGTCGTCCCTGCCTCGTTCTGAATTTAGCTTATCCTCGGGCTGTTTGTGGGTACGGGCTGCACCTCGCATCAGACTTCGTCGTTTATATTTTTGAATGTCTTAATCGGATTATGTCTTTGTTTAATATTCTTAATTTTCACTCGCGTTTACGCGGTGGATGGGTGAGCGGATTAACTGACTCGAGTGGATATATAAAAATAAAGTATTTATTGAACAAACTTAATTACTTCACTTACTCGGTCTCACTCACGCTTACAATAAATCGAATTATCGAATTTGAACTCAAACAGGGCTTGAGCGTACCCATTTACGCGTGTCGCGCTTGTTCAACGGGTAATGGCGTCGGTTACTACGCACCCTTTATTCGCCGCTCTTATTACGCTTATATTCGCGTTTATCGCCCCTAAGTTACGTTTAACAATCGTCACGGCCGTTAATTTAACCGATCCGATTCGAAATTACGATCGATCGCGTTTTTCGCGACGCTTTACAACGTTTTATTAACCGTGCTTTATTTTACGTCTTCGTTGCTGGGATCGAACTCTCTTCTTCATCCTCTCTACCCTTTCCTCTGCGGTTGACTTTCGCTTTCTTCTCCGTTCTTATTGGTTCCCCGCCTCTTGCGCCTAATACGCTATTGGACGGCTCGCCGATTGGTTATTTCATCAAGAGGTATTTCCCTCTTCGTCATGGGGTATTACCCTCCTTCTCACACACATTCATTCCTTATTGGGCGGTTTCCTATATTACCGGCTTACCTTATTGGCTAAAAATAATAATGTTATTTAAACTTAAATTTTATCTTATATGGCTTCTAGTTGCCTGTAAATACTAAAGAAATATAATTTGCCGACTTATAAGCTAAATATCCGAAATCGATAAATTTATTTTCTACCTTACCGACCTAATTTTTGCGGCTAATATCAGTAACTTTCTGTACCTGAAATAATACTTATTTATACGGTCTCTACCTATTTGTGGAATAATAAATTAAATATTGTGGTAAAAATTAAAAAAATATATTTTTGTACATTTTGTGGATTATTTTAAAATTATGTGGCGGTAGGTGTCTTCTTCTCTTCCTCCTCTTCGATCTGGATCTCTTGAGCCACTTCTTGGTCCTCCAAGGTCATGATTAGTTGTTTGACGTCCTGTTAGTAATTTTTGTGGTTTAAAATAAATTATATTTTTGTGGACGCGAATGCGATTTGGAGCTTTCGGTCACAAGGCCAGAATAGGTACACGTCCGCCCTGTTTCCTCTTTCCTGATCCTGCTTTCACTTTTATGTATCCAGGTCAGTATACATGACTTCACATTTCTCACGATACGACGGCAATATGAATATATGATGACGTGGTAAAATATATATAAATGACTACGTCTTGGATATGTTGAGGCTACACATACCCACGTGGATTGGTTTATTGAATTTCACCTCGAGTTTACGCATTTCTATTACGATCAGATTTTCGGAAAAGACGCTTCGATTGTGGAAATTTGGTTTTGCGATCATTGCCCCCGTGTCATATCTCCCGTCCCAATATGTCACGAGTCGCATATCAATGTGATTGTGCACGTACTCCATGGTTTTGCCGAAACCCGCGTTGTTCGTTAATTTATATAAATTTTTCTTGAACTCGTTCCCGTTAGTTCTGAAATTCATATTGAGTTCGATGTACTCGCGAAGCCATGGAGATGGCACGAATTGTAATATACAATGGTTCTTTATGATACGGAGACAGTCACGAATACATTGCTGTAGATCCTGTAGATTGCAATAGTGTATGACGTAACACTTGTTATATTATACAATGTCGCGAGGAGCTTGTCTTCTCGCATACCAGATGATTTCTCGTGCGTTGAGCAAAGCGGTAGATCGGAGTGTGTGTCATGGAGATGTTGCGGATACTCAAGTTCACCTCGAGAATGTACTCTGTCGGTGAATCTGTCACGATAGTCGTAACATCAAAATTGTCTACGTTGTAGGGCGGATTCTGTTAGCGCACGTGCGATAACACATCCACTCAGATCGTCTGGTGCTTAATAACTTTTCACTGCTTTACTAATGAAAATATTTTATTTTAAATTGGCTAATCAGCGTGATGTGCGCTATCGGAACCCTCCACGTCATCGACCCTTCGAAATCGTTGTATGGCAATGACACATTGCCCAACCATACAGATTGTTTACATTAAAGTATAGATATATTTACAATAAGATACGTCGATAGTTTCAATGGATCGTATGACTACATGTACTTGTTGAATCCTGCGTACTTGTTGGAACATTAACTCAAACCGCTACGTATACCGGCATTTGCCGAATAGAACCATGTCGGTAAGAAGTTCGAAATTAACAGGAGTGTAGGATCGGTATTCATAGTCGGTTCTTATTTCAAGACCTTAAGTAATGTCTTAAGACGCTAATGCGGCTCTCTAATTGGTTTATGATACTTCAAGGTATCATGAACTTAAAACAGTCTTAAATTTAAGATCTGACTATGAATACCTAGGATCGCATTTCCGTGTTAAATCGAGATATTGCGTTCGATCGTGATACGATAACGATCATGGTGGAAGAAGACAAGGTCAAGAATGCGCAGTAGTCAATTTGTTCAACCAAAAGAATGCTAGCATTTGATTGGCTAGCATTTGAAATTCTAGCATTTGATTGGCTAGCATTTGAAATTCCAGCATTTGATTGACTGGTCATGACGTAAGAAGAACATACGCAATGCGTATTATGCGCATTATTACATTTTATCTTTTTCCACCATGATAACAATTGTTCATCGCGAGATCGGACCGCATCGATCACGTTTCGAAATTGAAAATATTCGGAGTCGGTTGAATTCGTTTAACGAAACTAGTCGTTGGAGACAAAGCTAAGTTCGACGTAAAATCTGTAATGTACGAGTTGTGAATTACACGCTGCGAATTATACGAGTGTACTACGAGGGCAAGTCAATAAGTTCTTAGAAAATCTGTCAGAGGGCACTCGCAGTGTCATGTCATATTACTTTTTGACAAGTAGCATCTTTCAGCTGATTACTGTCAAATTTTGAGCGGAATTCATCGCGTGGTTTCATTTCTATAGACGATTAAAGTGAACAACTTTTGTAGTTTTTGCAAAATGGAAAAAAACGAGTTTCGTACAATGATCAAACATCTACATATGAAAGGTTTAACGCCGAAAGAAATCAAAGCCGAGTTGGATAATGTTCATAGCACATCTGTATCAGCATTTGCGACTGTATACAATTGGGTGAATGAATTTAAACGTGGTCGTACATCCACATGTGATGCACCTCGTTCGGGACGTCCAATTGAGGCTGATACGCCAGAAATCATCGATAAAGTCCACGATATTGTTTTGACCGATCGATGAGTGAAAGTGCGTGAACTTGTTGAGGCCACAGGCATATCACATGGCACAGTGATTTCAATTTTGCACGAACAATTGGGTATGAAAAAGCTATTGGCAAGATGGATGCCGCATTTGCTCACTGTGGATCATAAGCGCGACCGTGTGACGATTTCAAAACACTAGAGTGTAACTCACTCTAAATCGGCAGTACCCGGCACTTCACCATCAGCTGTTTTCGACCTTCCACGGTCGTTGATACTTGGCGCATCGCCACTTGCAGTCGCCTCGTGCCATACCAGATAACTGATGCAGTAGCTTCGCCTGCGGTCCTCTTATCTCTCGAGGCACCCGGCATCCATCAGCCAGCTGAGATCTCGTCTGTAAGCAGAAGACCTGAGGAATTTCCAATAGTTCGAGACACAACCAGGGAAGCCAACCAAAAGGGGCAATATTAAAGAGATACTATCGACTCCACTTGCTAAACCAGCCACCGTTGAGGAGAACGAGACCTCCACGAATCTTCCTCATCCGAGGAGTTTCCTCACGCTCAGCTTCATCGCCCTGTATCCTACCTTCGCCTTCGAAGTTCCGGTGCTGCTAACACCACCGAGCTCGCCTAGACGTCAAACCTCATGAGCCACAGAAGCGGAAGCAAGGAGCAGGGACTCAATATCATCGAGACTTCTCTTCATCACGCCCGCAATCGCGTAACGCTCGGAAGCGTTTTAATCGACGAAGACGTAGAGAAACCTAGCGACTGATATCCTTCGCTGTCGGGTCCTAGTCAGGGCCCGACCCAAATCGGTCAAAAGTTGGTTATCCTGTAAAATTCACCTTGTCGGGCGACTTTATGACTGGAGCTCTGTCGGTCAAGGGGGTGCTCTGTCGTATAAACAATCTTGCCACATTATAACCCCTAAAACAAGACGTTCACGAACAGCAAATAAAAACGCATATTGATGCGCTCAGTCATAATCCTTTACTCGTATGCTTGGTGATCGACAAGTCGGGCTGACGGCTAGACATAAGAGAGCACAGGAAGAAGACGGCGTGAGAAGGCTTCGCGATTTGCTTCTTTGCACACGAGCGAGGCCATTTCTAGGTCGATAAGACCGAGGACTCAGTGAGACTCGATTATTGGACTTCCAATTTGCAACAGCGTGTCGGAAAAGTGCGTAATTGTATTACCTGTATCTTGGTTGAGAAGAAGCAAGGAAAACATCAATGTTTCTTGTAAACGATCGAAAAGGAAAGCGATTGTATACTCTGTATATCGATCATCTTGGACCGTTGCCTTCAACGAAAAAACCTATAAACACATATATGTGGTTGTCGATGTTTTTTCTCACTTTACATGGTTGTACACTATCAGGTCTATCAGTACACAGGAGATATTTTGACTATACTGGCAGCGATTTTTTGCAATCCACGTTAAATTATTTCTGATCGATGTACGACCTTTACGTCGAACGAATTTAGAGAATATTGTTGAACGGAGAATATTGAACATGTCCTTATAACGATAGGAGTACCTAGAGCAAATGGACAGGTCGAGTCAACAGCACACTCATATCTTTGTTAACCTAATTGGCAGCATCGAAATCAAATGAGTGATATAAATACGTTGAAATGACTCAACAGTATTTGAATACTGTTCCTCACATTGGCGGTTCTCCTTTCCGTGTACTTTTCGGAGCACATCTGAGACTGAAGACCCAACCGGAGATTCGAGAGATATTGGAGAAGGAATGAATTGGATCCTTTCAAGCTGATCCAGATGAGCTATGGCTCGAAGTAAAGAAGAATATAGCCAAAGTACAGCAAGAAAATAAACAGACATTCGATAAAAAAAGAAAGAAGTGAAAATTATCGGGCAGGCGATATAGTGGCCATTAAGCACACACAATGAGGAATGAAATTTGCCGATAAATATTTGAAGCCATACGAGATTACAAGAGTGATGCAAAATCAACGTTATTCAGTCCACGAAATTGGTGAAGACGCGAGTCCCACTCACACAACGATGACCGCTGATTTTATGAAGTCATGGATCACGAGAGCAGTGACGATGAGGATGAAGACAATTCTAACTGACGTTCGAGGAGGAACGTACTTGCAGGACGGCCGAGTGTAGGATTGCATTTCCGCGTTAAATTGCGAATCGAGATATCGCGTTCGATCGCGATAACGATTGTTCTTCACAAGATCGGACTACATCAATCACGTTTCGAAATCAAAAGTATTCGGAGTGGATTGAGTTCGTTCGGCGAAGCTAGACGTACGAAAAGGAAGCCAAGTTCGACGTAAAATCTATATAAGTTGTAAATCACATGCTGCGAATTATACGAGTATAGTTATAAATTACGAGTTATGCATTACGAGTAGAACGAGTAACGGAGACAGAGTTATGAGAGAAATTGTTGTAGCAATTTGCAGAACTCAGAAAAAACTGAAATATAGTCAGTAAAATGCGGTTAAACTGTTAATATTCTTTGAAAGTTTTCGTATCACGATATAACAAATTTGATATTTTTCTATTCTTTCTAATCAAATTTGTTTTTCTAATTTATTTGCCTGACTTCACAAATTCCTACAGCAATATGTGCCAACATCGCATCTCATATAAAACCCAGTAGTTTATAATAGTACGTGGGGTCGAATCCTCCTTATCGAGATACGACGCCAATTTATCCAGACTGGTACTGAGAATCAATAAAACATAATTTTACACAAGTTTTCTGACCATTTTCAGTGTCATCGACATGTTTTGTAAATGAAGTATATTTTTCTTGTGTTATAAGAAGTATGTCTACGTGTCCTTTATACGCAGTAGCTATATCCTTGATAATAATATACGCGTCGCAGTCTGATAGATTATGAAAAACTACGCGAATGCAGTGTGAATCTTTATAATTTAAGTTACAATTTGAATGCGCGGGACCTCTATTATCCGATTAAATGGCAATGATTGCATACCCGCGTGTTGTCTTTTGCGAATGATTTTTCATTCATACACGTGGCAGTGTGTAGCTCTGTTAAATTTTTTTCCACTCGTCTCGCGTAAAATCTACCATAGGTGCACTAATCAACAGGATAGCCTACTTTATACGCTAAATTTTTTAGTTCCTCGACAAATCACGCGACACAATCGTTACCGCGACGAAATTTATACGTAGATAATGAATTGTCCTACGAACAACAGACATACACTGAAAGAAGGATTTGGTAATAATTGCTAAAAGTATTTGTTAACTGTTACTAAATGCTTTGGTGAAATAGTGCCAAATAAATATTGGCTAATGATTACTAAATAATTTAGTTGAGTGAATAAAATATTTAGTTTTGTGGCCACTCGCCACCAGACGTCTAACGGGTCTCGCGGATTTTGGTAAGTACCACAGTTACACGAATTCCCTTTAAATAAGATCCCGATCTAATACTCTCTCGGGCGTCTAAGGCAAGTCCCACTACATCGTCTTACTGATGAGTCCAGTAGTGGGGACCAGGACGAAACCCCGCGGTCGATCATTATAGTTCGAATCAATCACGATCCATCATTCATTTTTCTGGCCTAATCAACTCAATGATACCTCCAAAGTTTAATGAAACAAATTTTAGTGAAGAGTCCATCACAAATTTAGTTCGTTTAAACTAAACTTTGGTAATTGTTACTTCATCATCATTAGGAACTAAATCTCCTACAATAAAAGTGAAATAATAGATTAGTGCGGACATTTCTGCCGCTGTCATTACTAAATATTCTTTTTTCAAATGATCAGTTTTTATTAACGGCATTTTGTTTCCTTCATCAAAATCTGAGTTATGATTGAAGTGTTTAATTCGATCATTTAGTTGTTCTATTGTAAAATACTTTTTCATTATAAAATATTGAATTATTTTTACAAAATCGTACTTGCAAACTTCTTCGAAAAGATCATACATTATATCGCATGTTATATTAATCGGACAATCGAAATAAGAGATTTCATTGAATATAAATTTTTCTTTAATACCATGTGCTAATTCAAACACATCTTTCGAATAGTTTTGAATGGTATGTAATAAATTTTCGTCTTTCGAAATTGCGAAACGTGTATTTGATTTTTCATCAAATACGCGTCAAATCCTATAAAAGTAATTATTGGAGAAATTTTCGTTGAAACCTAGAAGACCATTAAGTCCTAAATTATCATCTGAGAATGTTATTAAAACAAAATATATATTATGTTCACAACCGTTCGTATCACAAAAAATAATTCCTGTATTACTTAAATATTGTAATTCTTTTATTATATTTTGAAAGCATTTTTCGTTCCTAAAATATGTTCGATCTGATGAATATAGTGTACCCGATGAATACAAAAATTTGTAATCATATATTCATTCAGAATTTTGGGTTTTCAAACAATACTTATTCACAAAAAAACAATGAATATTTAATGAGTATTCGTATTATTCTTCTTCTTTTTCTTATGCTAGGACCATATCCTGTTAATAGAATAGCAATAGTTCATATAGAGTGACAATATGGATCAAACGGAGCGTGAGTTGGTAGAGCAAGCCGCTCAATTGAATACGAGAGAAGAATTTCTTGCATGGGAACAGCGTTGCGATGAAATTATCGAATCGCTGGAGGAACTGCACCGGTGATATTCACGCAACTTTGTCTCTTTTCTGCGGATTACGGAGAACACATCGTCTACAGCAGAGTCATATTCATATTCTTCCATGTCTCATCACAATACCGTTCACAATAGTTTTTCAATATGTGCACATTGGGCACATGTTGCACGGAAATACTGTATGCATAGGCTGTATACAATTAGAGCAGGACCGACCGACTAGCGCATCGAAAGAATTGGTATCGTGCTTCCTGACAAGATACATTACGTCGATGTCAGTGTCCGATAGATTAATCATGTATGATACACATACTGCATACGCACCATCTGTCGTATAGTAGCATTGTATCATACAGTGTTTTATACGAACGTTCAGCGCGCGGATTTCCAGAGACGTCACAATTTTAGCAATGCGGTCGGTATCATGTTCACTCTGATCACTCGCACCATTCAGTATCGTCGGATAGTACTTCTTCATCGGACGACTCTTCATCCAGTATCTCCTCAAAGTTATTTATTCCCTCTTCAAACACCTCGTGTACGTATAAGTGCCGAAATTGTTCGACCCATAAAATTAAATCGGCATCGTTTAGTCTCATTTCTCTTATTAAACTTTTTAGATTTAAAATATAAAAGATTTTAAAACTATTTCAAATAGGATTTTTCAACAGGTTAAAAGAAAAGTTCTTTTGCACTTAAATCCCTTGGTATTTTGCACTTTTCCATTCTTTTGTACTTTTTCCGTATTTTTCCGTGGCCGTAGGCCGGTAAAGATAAAGTTGAGTCAACTTTTCGGTTACAACTCAAATCAACAGATTTTTGCCAGCTATTATAAACGGTAATACGGGTTTCCTATCTTCCAACTTTTACGGCACCGGCCTAAGTTAACGGTTACGGCCTATTATAAACGACGCTTTAGAGAGATGGAGTAAGGAATGTGTGTTCGTGAAGGGAGTCACAATTAAGCACAATATTCCATAAGTTACGTTACTACTATATTTAACTATTTATAGATGATACATCGTCAATATTAATTACAAGCAATTTAGTTGAGGACGATAGCACGAAATTGCTAGCATTAAGACTGTAGTAATACTGAGTACAATGGTTGGAACGCAATAATAACAGATCGACACGTGGTGTCCCGTTCGATTATTAACATTGAATTACGTTGGAAAAATAAGATTTTATATATATATATGTATATATAGATATACGTAGTTACCCAATTAGATACACAATTTCGTGCTAGAATTACTATACTACGCAAAGGTCGTTAGGCTACGGTTACTTAGCGACTTAACACATGGTCATACAATTAATTATTGATGCTAAAGTTTATGGAGCAATATTGACTATAAATTGTTAATTTATAAGGTGTCGGCGCGTGTATATACTTATTGGATGCGCTGGCTAGGAATTAGGATATAGTAAGATTTAGAAAGGTTACTCAAAAGAGTAGGAATACCTTGAGAAATAGCACGTTCAATACTTAGAATGACGCGGCAGGCAGTCTTCACGTTAGGTCAATTCCGTTGAGAGTCTGAAAGCAGAGAGAGCAAGGGACGCTTCCTTTGTGATCGGAACGATGTCTGAATATTTGAAAATCTATGGTATCGGTCCTTGATATCACTTACTACTTTACTTGGTCGCCACTCTGTTTGTCCACCAACAGAGAAGGATGTCCTCTTATGTTACCTCGAGTCCTCGTAAATCTTGGTCGCTGCCTGGGATTCCTCGCTGTCCACCTGAAAATACTGCTACTCAAATCTGCTATTCTGCCATTGGTTCAGCTCTACGGGTTGTCGGCGTTGGGTTGAGGTTTTCTGGTTCTTCACGTTATCACTGAAATGTCTTTGTCGCGCGGGAATGGTCTTCGAGTGATCAACACGTGTGGTAAATTTTCAATAACGATATATTAAAATGTCAAAAATGTTACAACAGTTGCATACCAGTGCGCGCCTCGGAATTTGAAGGAAACGCATGTGATAGGTTAACCGTAAGGACCATAATTCAACTATAATATTAAATCTATTATATTACATCACAGTATATTGAGTCTTTGTATTTCACACATTTATATAAACTTAAATTATAAAAACTTCTTTTATAAAAACTTAAACTAGTTTCCATTCTTTTGTTTGAAAATAAAATTGTGTGTGTGTGTGTGTGTGTGTGTGTGTGTGTGTGTGCGTGTGTGTGTGTGTGTGTGTGTGTGTGCGTGTGCGTGTGCGTGTGTGTGTGTTGTATATTAAACTTTCAAACGAAAACGACTTTTAAACAATCATCCTTATTTTGTGGCTTGATTTGAAATAGAAGCTGAGTTTGAATTACAAAATGAAGTTACTGAGGAAATTGTTGGTATGGATGAAGAAGTTGTAGAAGATGCAATCGATGATAGTGGGGTTCGTGTAAATGGTGATGTTATAACTGGCAAACATCTTTCTGAAGAGTGAACAACGTTAAGTGGTATTTTTACAAAACGAGGATTATTAAATGATTGCAATGGAGCCAATGGAGATCTGAACTGTGTGGGATTAGAAAAATAATTTGTAGGAACTTGAAATTGTAAAGTATTTGCATACAAATTTTGCATTAATAATTGAGTTTGTTGCTGTAACATTTTTTCTTGTTGCTTTAATATCTTCATATTGATGGTATTTTTTTCTGCGTGGTTGCTTCATGTTGGATAATTTCCGCTTCTGTAATTGTTACAATGTCTTTAACAGGTTTTAAGTATGTTGCATCTTGTGTGCTATCTTGTAGTAACTTGGTTACGTTTTCTTGGTTAATTCTTTGTACGTATTGGTACGTGTAATTGTTCATAACATCGTATGTGATTCGATATATTTGTTCGTTTGATGGATTACCTTGAGGTTTGATATCCTCGATACTTAGTGCTGTTGCCAGTTTGATTACGTTATTTTGTTTTTCGTCTGAAAATATTTGTGTAAACGCTGCACCTCTGTGTTTGTTCCTTTGTTTGTTATAGAAATCGATTGTTTCCGTCATTCTTGTATAATTTTTAAATCGTAAATCTTCCAACCTTACAATAGGAAGTATTACATGGTAGAAACCATGTCTCTGTCTGTTTTTAAATATTTCAGAAATCCAACATCTTCGTTTTTTCTTTCTTAATTTTATTGCACATGCTATTACTGCAGTACTTGCAAGTATTTCATCTTTTCTTCGTTTTTGAGCGTCTTGATAGATAATATTGTTGCGTCCCGCTGCCCACAAATTTTCAAGACAAAAGGTGGCACCTTTTGGAAAAGGAGAGACAGGGTAGCTAGGGGGTTGTACGGCTGCTGTCACCAGGTCAGTTAATCGGCTGACCGCCGAGAGGGTAGGATTAAGGATCATTCAAGGATGGTTGGCGTGATGAGGGGATGTGCGGAGGTGCTCAATGGCTAGGATGGTGGGTTCGTGGCTAGCGTAGGGCGTTTCACGGGTATATGCTAGATATTCTATAAAGTCATTCAAAACTACGGGGCAGATCTCACACGACTGGATAGTTCCCATACGCGGGATAATTACCGAGCAGTGGCGGCACTCTTCGAAAATGGCGGGCGTCCCGATATGTATGTAGTGTCGCGTTGAAAAATCATAAAAACTCCGCTCGTAAGGGGATTTATCGGCATAACACTCGACACATAGGAAATGATTATTAACGCGATGTAGAAATAAATTGGCTCTACAGCACGTGGCTGTGTTCAACCAGCGCTGATACGGAAGCTCCTGTCGTTCCGGCACACCGAGGCCGTGTCGCGGAGGGCACATGTGAGCGTGTCCTATCGTGTTGGATAATTATCCTGTATACTCAAGGTGTAATTCAACCCTGAGTTGTGCAGATAATTACCCAAGTTATCGTGATTTGTGAATAGAATGAGTGCTATGACTGCTTCCTACCCCCTGGGTGTAAATCAACCCAGAGGATTACAGATCAGAAATAGCGATAATTCTTTTCAGAAATCGCGTCGTAAAATAAATTTAATATGGCCTACCTTTGGACGTCTCTTGGTCCCTTCAAAAGATCTTGTGGTACGGGGCTGGCCTCTTTCTCCCTGTCTAGTCGCCGACTTCCTTCCCGTCTTGTTGGTTCGTCGAGGGTCTCGTAGTTTTTATATTTTTAGTATTACACTCGACGTGATAGTATTTAAATTTTATTATTTAGAGGAGGTGTTATTTCGAATAATTAGTCACAATTGTATAAAAAATAAGTATAATTGGTATATGGTCATAATGATTAATCTAATTCGAATTATTACAATAGGTATGGTAGTAATAGTAATAGTCAATAGCGTGTAATAGAAATATAATGCTTATGTGTCGCGTACTAGTAAAATAATAATTGTAGCGCGTAGCGGTAGACGCGGAATAACTAATGGCTAAATGTTTAACTACTAACGCGTAGCGGTAGGCGCGAAGTAAGTTACTTGTTGAAGACCGGTAACGCGTAGCGGTAGGCGCGAACCGAACTGAGATAGATTATTAATTACTGAGTGAATTTTTCTTTTTGACTGCCTCGCTCCGCTGAGCATCGCCCTTATATATCGCTAGTCTCCCTCCAAGGGACGATCTAATTCTCCCACTAGGAGATCTGCGGACAAAGAAGATGATGCGACTCTTGGTGAAGTCATCCTTCGCGCGATCGAGTTTGGCTTATCTCTAAGGGTGTCTTGTTACTCGGGAGACTCGCAGGTCTCTTGATCGCCTTATCATCTAGACTATACAAGAGGTAATCGTGGTCTCTCTACTGTCTTATCATCTAGACTATACAAGAGGTAATCGTGGTCTCTCTACTGTCTTATCATCTAGACTATACAAGAGGTAATCGTGGTCTCTTTGTTAGTTAGGGGGCAGTTAATAATTATTGAGTAAGGACATTGAATGTTCAAATGATATATGTAAAGTTCCTTAGGGGATGTGAAATAGGAAATTCGAATGATGACAATTATGCTGCGAGGACATGAATATAGGTAATCTGGATGGTAGATGGTGGACGTTGATAGGTCGTGAGTAGGAGTATGGTAAGTGGTATGTTGGTAAGTTGTAAAATATAAGGAAAAAATTTGGAT
Organism: Mycetomoellerius zeteki; assembly: GCF_001594055.1. NCBI lineage: Eukaryota > Metazoa > Arthropoda > Insecta > Hymenoptera > Formicidae > Mycetomoellerius > Mycetomoellerius zeteki. The sequence goes on from NW_017257819.1 coordinate 32,866, forward strand.
ATAAGTGGATAAATGGTAAGTGGTAGTGTCGTTAAGTAGTAGTCAAGCCTTTGGTGAGCGATTTTTAAATGTCGAAAAATGGTGGTTTTTGATTGGCTAAAAATGAGGAGTTCTGATTGGTCGATGTTGAAAGGTGGATTTATGTGTATTGAAAAGGCTAGTTTTGAGTAATAGGTGTTGTTGGGTAGTATTTAAGCTCTTGGTAAGTGATTTTCAATGTTAAGAAATGAAGAGTTTTGATTGGTTGAAAATGAGAGATTCTGATTGGTCGATGTCGAAAGGCGGATTTACATGCATTATAAAAGGCTAGAGAGTGCGTAATAGGTGTTGTTAGATAGTACTCAAGCTTTTGGTGAGTGATTTTTAATGTTAAGAAATGAAGAGTTTTGATTGGTTGAAAATGAGAGATTCTGATTGGTCGATGTCGAAAGGCGGATTTACATGCGTTATAAAAGGCTAGGTTTGAGACCCTTGACATAACAGTTTTATTTTTATTCTAACGATTATTAGACGCGATATATATATATCTATAGTTTTCTTATTCTAGTGATCGCATGTGATATTATTCTACAGTGGTTGTCAGCGTCTTTAAGGTGTGAAAAATGTGGGGACGTAACAATATTAATGCATTCTAATAACCATTCATTATATTGATTGACTGACATTTTTGTCAGTTTTCAACTAAAACAAAACGCATATTTTTAAATAATGCATACATCTGATAAACGCAAAAATATAGTTCTATAAAGCTACATATTTATATAGAAGGTGCAAACTGAAAATTTGTAATCAATATAAATAATTAAATGATAAAAAGATTACCTTTGGTATATAAATAAAGAGCTAATTTTGTGAAATCTCATAAGAGTTCCACCACATGTCAGTAAATATATCACTGCGCATGCTTACGTTCTGACGCTCGACGCTACCATGTAAAGGCACCTTTAGGTTTAATTATTTACACCGTGTTGGAAAGCACCCACGGTAAACAGTTCTCATTTCTCTCAGTTCAGCTTTGTTCAGATTTTCTATTGGAAGATACAAATCCAATACGATACGAGCAGCTATTCGTGCAGAGGTCCGTTCGGTAAATTTAGGTCATGTGACTAGCAGATGAGAAAGCAGTGGATGCGCGCTATCCACTACATAAACGAATGCACCCTATAGGCATGACTAGGCCTGTTCTTTTTGTCTGAACTTTTGCACCAGTTCATCTTTCTTCCTCTTCTTTCCTTCCGGAGAGAAAAGGAAGAAAGATGAACTGGTGCAAAAGTTCAGTCAAAAAGAACAGGCCTACTATTTCGCGGCGCATGCGTATTAAAACGCGTCCCCTCTGGCAACACTGCACTGCGCATATGTTGGCGCGTTTTATCGTTTGTCTTTCTGAATGCATAACTGCCATAACTCGTTTTGTAGACGTATGTATTAATGCATCTTTTTAATTCTCACACGTGTTATTTTATTGTTTGATCAGACGTGAAATGACGTGGAAGGAATGCCATGCCAATTCTAGTCTAGTTTAGTGTAATGCTAATTCTACGATAAATCGGTGATCAGAAATTTCAAGTATTTACCAGTCTTAACCTAAATAGGTGACTGATTTTTCGCATCTGCAAATTTTAGTTGTACAGCGAGTCATTTAGCTCGTCTAAGGGCCGATTGTTCCACCTTTTGGTAAATTTTAGCTGTTAAATAAATCTGGCAATCCGCGCATGTGATTGGGTAATCTTGCTACTTACCCAACAAGTAAAATTTACCAAAAGGTGGAACAATCGGACCTAAGGGAAGGAATAAAATCGAATTTGTCTTAAGGAATCAGTCTTAAGAAAATCGGTAGTCAAGTCGTACAAGTTGGCTGTTTATTAATTTCACCGATTCATCGATAAGATTTAAAACTACCGACTCATTGTAGAAACAGCTTAATTGCCGAAACGAGCAATCATCGTTAAGAGGCCATTTCGACGAAGGATAGGAAGGCCGAAGGATATCGGGGTGCGATTAATGATCAACCTGACGTAGCTGACTTGATCAGAGGAGACATGTCGAAAGTGCGGAAATTGGCTCTTCGTGGCATTCGTAATTTCGGCGACGATAGCGAGGATGCAATAATACGTTTTTCCTGTCCGTTGACGCTTATCCTGGGTCCAAATGGCACGGGGAAAACAACCATCATCGAGGCGTTGAAATTTGCAACTACTGGCGAATTTCCACCAGGTTCCGATAAAGGGAAGTCCTTTATACATGATCCCATGTTGGCAACAACTGGCTCGGTAGGATAGCAGTAATTTTAAATTAATTTATTACAATTCCATGTTCTGATAAAAAAAGTTATCAATGTAAATGTTAGGATTGTTTTCTCAATAACAGTAATGTCTTTCCATTTTCATACGTCTTGTCGAGAAGAATCAAAATAATTCTCTAGCCTTTCACTATATCCACTGACTCTGAGATCATGGCTCTTGTCTAAATTTGTGTAATTTTTTTGTCAGTGAATATTCTTTGTATCTTTATATATTTTACATTTCTTTATTGCATTATATCTGTAACTAAATATGTCTGTACACTCACCGACTAAAAGTTTCTTTTGCTATTCTTACTTATGAATCCGTAAGTAAAAACCAATTGCTCTATGAATAGGCTACATTCCGAAAATCATAGAAAAAAATCTGTTGCAATCTTTTAGTCAGTGAGTGTACACACACATACGCACACATGTATATATATATATATTAACATATAAAAATTTAGAATATTTTATCTTAATAAAAATAGAATATTTTATTTTATTTTAATTTTACGAATTAAAGTGATTACTAATTAACACATTTTATATAGATTATTTTTATTATAGAATTTACAATCTTATAACTAAATTTTAAATCTTAATTACAGTATTTCATATCAATGATTTCTAAAATTTTTTTTATTTTTTTAGAAATTATACTTGAAATTTTTCAAAATATCCCTTTAAGATTAAAAATTAAGAATATATAAATTTTTGTGCCTCTCTCTCTCTCTCTTCTCTCTCTCTTAATTAAAAATGTTCAAGTTGATTAAGAAGATCACTTAATTTTTATTCTATTTCCTACTTTTTTAGATTTTTTTTCGAAAATCGTCATACGAAAAAAATGAATGGCTTATAAAAGATGCTCCTTATTCGTATCTACAATCTACAACTTTTGTTTGAAACTTTTTTTGGTATATTCAATAACTTAGAAGATATTCACAAAAATCGATTTTTTTGCTTTATCATAAACTTTAGAGGCGCGGGGGCACGTTTTCTTCTTATCCAATTGGACTGCAGTTTTATTCGTTTTTTTTTTTTTCTTAAATTGAAATTTGAAAGTCGGAAGTAAGAGCCACCCTAATATATATATATATATATATATTTATATACACATACACACCTAGTATATATACTAGAATAATCTAAATATTTATGATTGTATATAATGTTAGATAATTGTTATAAATAATTTGGATATATCAAAGTTTAGATTGAAACCATTATAATTTTTATGATGAAATTAGGATTTAAAAAATTAGTATTAAATTTTTTCTCTAACTTGAGTCTTTATCATTTTTATTTGTAATCGAGCCTGTATTTTATTTAAACTTTCTAAAAAATGTTAGGAATTATTATCATAGGTGAGAGGTGTTGTCAAAGCTGAAGTAATCGATAACATGGGTACTAGTTATGTAGTATCTAGAATAATCGAATCATCAAAAGGAGAGAGAAAGAAGTTTAAAACCCTTGACAGCACTGTAACTATAACGAATAAAGATAAGAAACAGGTAAATGTTTATTTTGTAAATCGTGTATTTTATTTAATTCTTTTACTTCAAATATATATATTTTTTTAAATATTTTTTTGTCATAGAAAGCATCAATAACCAATAAATGTGCTAACGTTGATGCAGAAATTGGTATAGCGTTGGGTGTTTCAAGATCGATCTTGAATTATGTCATATTTTGCCATCAAGACGAGCTTAATTGGCCATTTGACCAAGGAAAAACATTAAAGGAGAGATTTGATGAAATATTTGACAGTGCAAGATTTAACAAAGCTTTGGAGACTATTTCAAAACTTCAGAAAGAATTACAAAGTGATATTCGGACTCTAAACGCAGAGAAACAGACTTACAAAGTACTCGTGTCTGAAGTACAGGATAAAGAGACTAAACTTAAGGAGCAAAAGAAAAGATTGGATACCACAAAGGAGAAAATTAATGATATTGATAAACAGCTTGAACCCATAAAACAAAAACTTGAAGAAATACAGAAGTTTCATTCAGAATATAAGAATATCCAGACTGAAGAAGGTAAATTGAAAAAAATCGTTTTAAAATAATTAAAGGAAAATGAAACGTTTTCTTTTTTTCCCAGAAAAAAAAAAGATGGAATTTGATATGCATAAAGATCGATATGAAAAACTAAAAAAAAGCATAAGGAATATCTATGAAGGAACAACAGAAGAATTAAATGCGCTCATAGAATCTTATGACACTCTATTGACGGGAAAAAATGTCGAAATAACAGAGGTATTAAATGTTAGAATAGTATTTTTGTATGTATTACGTATTGGTTTGCTATTTGCAGAATGAAGCTGAAATCAAAGACATCTCCAAGAAAGAAACAAGAATCTCGAATATCTTAGCGACACGAAGGGAAACTGTAGGTACATTAAAACAACAGGTAAAAGATAATGAGAGAAGAGTGATTCGTCGCAATCAATTATTAAATGACGCATTACAAGCTTGGAATTTTGATACAGTGGAATCAGATGTATCTGAAATAGGTACTTTTATGGATAATAAATTCACGTAATTTTTTAATAGACTTCATCCTTTTCCTTCTTGCATTGCTAAATTGTGCAAAAATTTTGTTCTCAGAGGTGAAGGCTCTTACAAAAAGATTAGAAGAAAAGATGCGAGCATTAGAAAAACAAGTAGAGGAAAATAGATTGGATATGCAAAGAGAGGAAAAGGAATTACAAAGGGAAGTTGATATGCTGCGTAGCAATTATTCGAAGATAGAATCAGAGAAAATCCTGAAAGAGAAGGAAATAACAGATATAAGAGACGAAATAGACACAATTCGAAACGAGATAACACAGGTTAGTATAATCATTTCGGAAATCATAAAGACGATTAGTCATAGTGTAAGTAAGACACAGACGAATTGGTGTCGTTGACATATTACTACTTCAATATCTCACACATCATACACAAATTTTTATATAACGATATTAAATCCAATTCTAAGAACTCCATGTTGTTTTTTTGTGCTAACTACTAGTCTGTCGATTAGTATTTTGTAAGATTTTATAGCTTTTATATGAAACAAATGTCATGACCTTGACAGCTCTATTGGACTAAGATATTGGAGCCATATTGGACTAAGATATGGTAAAGATCTCAATTTCGAAATTTTTTGTCATTTTTGACTAAATATTAAACTCCATCTTACAGACACATATTAAGAGGATCTTAAAGTTGTTTGTATTATCTATTAAATTATATAATTTTTATATAACAGGTTGTTATCTGTTCCTGCACTGGTTGCACTAGTTCGAAAAGTGTAGACTAAAGCGTTTTCTGTTCCCAAAATGGCTTCAGCATCGCTGTTTTTTGTTCCAGTGCAACAGAACTCAGTGTATGAGTTCACTGTACTGTACAGTACAGTACAGAAAACAGATCTTGTACAAATAGTGTGAGAGTTTGAGTAATAAAATGATAAAAATATATAAATGATAGTAAGTCTACATACAAAAACATTTTGTTTCATCGTTATCTTTAATTAAGAATTTTCTGAATGGTAGAATTGCATTAATACTTTCATCTTTATTACACGAATCTAATACTTCCATAATCTAAACAATATGGGACACCGTTTTGAAATTTTTCCAAATCCGTAAGATACATTCCTGCATATCTCCTTGTTAGTCAGTAATACAGATGGCTTTAGGATTCCTTTGAATTCTGAAAAAAATCCTTATGACAGAAATATTTAGTTTTAAAAAAGTAATTATGCCAAAATGTTTTAATCTAGATTGGTGCAGCAGGAAATAAGTTGAAGTCGATCGAACAAGAACGTAAAACAGAAAAACAAAAAATTGACGAACTTGTCAAAGCAGTGAATGTAGATTCTCTTGAAGCTGAAAAAGCAAATAAAGTAAAATCCAAACATAAGATTGAGGCAAGTTTAAGCTCAATTGACGACGAAATTTTTTCTTTGCATAAATTAAGCTCGTTAATGGCAGAATTGGAAATAAGAAAGTCAGCATTAAAAGCTAAGGAAGAAGAATTGAAGAATTTGAAGAGAAAGCACGGAGATAGCATCAAAGTACTGTTAAATATTCAAGAATTAGAACAAACAAAATTGAAAGATACTTTAGAACGCGTACACCAGAAATTGGTATGTGATAAATCTTCTGTATCTTATATATCTATCTTTATATAGATCTATTTTTAGCTTTCTTATGTACCTATCTTTATATACATTGCGTCTTCGTAAAATTGCACTGTGATTATGAATTTCAGGAAAAAGAGACAAATTCTTTAACACGAGAGATTCAAGCACAAGAACGTAAAACTACTGCTTTTGAAACAACAGTACGGCATATAGAATCCGATATTAAGAAGAAGACGGTCGAGTTACACAGTAAGAATATTTTATATATTTTTTATAATTTTTTTCATACTCTATATATACATATATAAAATTTTTGTTTATATGGTAATTTTAAATGTTTCTTTTTTTTTTAGATAATAAAGAAAAGATATCTGCAATGTGCGATTACAAAGAATTTGATGAGATTTTGTTAATGCAATCAACAATCGTAAAAGATCTTCAGGACAAGAGAGGAATTTATGCTTATCAAGCTACAGCCTACAAGGAATATGTTAAAAAGCTATCCATAAAGAATCCTTGTTGCCCGTTATGTCATAGAAATTTTGAGAAGCAGGATAATGTTGCAGATTTAATAAAAGAAATCGAAAGCGATATAATACGTAACCAACCCGGTCGTTTAAAATCATGCGAACAAGAACTAAAGATACAACAGGAAAAATATGACAATATGTTGCAATTGAAACCTGTCGAAAAAGTCATTCAGTGTGAAGAAAGTGACTTGAAAATATTAGAGTAAGTGATCTCTTAATTGTATATTATATTAATTGAACTTTTGTGGCTAAATTCTAAGCAGAATCGTAAGGCTCGTAACATATTCCTGTAAGACTTGTAAGAATTTTTACTTATACCTTTGCTTATACCTTTATATAATATTTTTACAGACAGCTTCTTACTAGCCATAAAATTTATAAAAAATTGTAGATATTTACGAAAATAATCGTACGTCTTATGATACATACGCATAAAATTAGAATACTAGTCATAAGTTCTTACAAGTTTTACGAGAACACGTTGAGTTTTACGGCTCTTAGAATTGATCCATTGATTTCAAAGTTACAGTTTTAATATATTTAATATTTATATTAATTTTTTTTATTTGTAGAGAAAAGTTAAAAAAGACTCAAAACAGTGTGGCGCAGTCAAAAATGACTGTAAAGAATCTAGAAGCGTCAAAGACGGAACCTGAGAAAAAATTGTTGCTATATAAAAATATGATTGGCGATATTAAATTCTGGGATCGATGCATAGACGAGATACAGCAATTGAAAGGAGCAGTTAATAACTTGGAAACTCAAATGGCTAATTCTGGTAATGTTATTTTGATCATTTATTTTAATATTAATGATTTTTTATTAATGATTAATATTAATAATTTGATTATTTCGATTATTTCCATTTATAATTATTAATTAGTATTCTTTTCTATATACAGGGATTAAAACTGAAAGAACTATGGAAGAAGCGCAAGTGCAGCGAGAATCTTTGAGAAAATCCCTTAGAGAAACTTGTAATCATATTGATGCATTGCAACTCAAATTAACCAAGCATAACGAGAAACTACAGGACGCTCGAGCGAAGTATAACGAGTTACACGAGAAGGAATTAAAAATACAATCTGATATGCAGAAATTGAAACATTTGAAGGACAAGCAGGGTGATTTGTACACACGAGAAATTACTGTAGGAGAAACAGTAGAGGAACTGCAGGAGGGTTTGGCACATGCTGAGTCTGAATTGGATTCCAGAAGTCAGCAGTTGGAAAAGACCAAGGTTTGTTTTCCATAATATTTCCGGACAAAACAATTGGCAATAAAATACGAGACTATCGTATTTTATTGCCAATTGTATACGATCCATGATTATTTGAAACGCAAATGTAAATATAAAGATTCTGAAACATTCCTTTTTTACAGGTAAATAACTGGCAAAAGCAAGAAGCTGATAGAAAATCGATGTCCGAAAGTGCTAGACGTTTGTCTGATCTGCATAAAATATTAGACGAGATCAATTCTTTTATTAGTAGTAACGTACTCGAGAAACTCGCGAATTATGAACGCGAGATAGAGACTTACAATAATTCGCTAACAGAACTTATGAACAAGAAAAACGATATAGAGCAAACTGTCAGCAAGTTGAAGGAGGACATTGCCTCTCAAGAAATTGGAAAACGAGAATTACTCGACAACATGTCGTTACGTAAAATTAAGGAAACGCTAGAAACCCTGAAAGAGCAATACAGAAAATTGAATGAAAAATTGAAAAATATGGATTATAAAGAAATGATGAAGAAATGGGAGGAATTAGAAAATGACAAGCAAGCATTGCTTCGGCAAGTAAGTAAGAAAAAGAAAGGAAAAGGAAAGAGAATGAGAGGATGGCGAAGAAAAGGAAGGAGTAAATGAATGAGTGAATAAGTGTGATTATGTGACATATCCCTATATCACATATTCACACTTATTCACTCATCATTCGCTCACTCCCTTTTCTTTGCCATAATATGAATATGTGGCATGTATAGAATATTTAGGACACAATGCTCGTGTGCAGATAGAACGGATTAGAGACTCTAAATAAAAGTTTTAACAGAAGAGAGAAAGTCATTTTTTTATTAGTCATTACAGTTTTTATTAGGATCATTACATCCTTGTTTGTCAATGTTAAACAAAGATGACACGATCACTGTGTCGCACTGTGTTGCTTGTTGGAAGGCACCCTTAGTCTACTTATCTGCAGACGAATATTGTCCTAAATATTTTGGGACACCCACCTATAATGTACTTTTAAAATTTATATATTCACTTATTAATTAATTATTAATTAACTTGGTCTCGATGGTTTTTTAGAAAAATGTCGCGTTGGGAACACAGGAAGAATTGGAAAGAATAATCAAACAGTACACGCAGGAATTACGGAAAGAGGAATATCGATTAGCTCGTCGAAATTACACTAACAAGTGTATTGAATTAACGGTGAAATATTATATCGTATATGATTAAACATGCTAATTGGTGTTTCAAGCAACAAATTTGACTTGCATAGTTCTTTTTACTAGGTTCAAGACGACGCTATAGCTAATTTGATAGCTTACAATAAAATATTAGATGCCGCAATGATCGAATACCACGAGGAGCGTATGTCGACGGTCAATAAGATAATGAAGAAGTTGTGGAAGCACGTTTATAAGGGTACAGACACAAGCAGCATAGAGATTTGCACGGAACCTACGGAGGGTGTAGGTAGCAATAGAAGAAGCTATAACTACAAACTGATTCAAACTAAGCACGGCTGTAAAATGGATATGAAAGGACGTTGCAGTGCTGGACAGAAGGTATTCGTGTCGGTCAATTAATACACGTAATCAGTGAAACGCATTATATTAATATCCGAATTTTTTCATAGGTATTAGCGTCGATAATTATAAGACTCGCTTTGGCAGAAACGTTCTGCAAGAATTGCGGTATTCTCGCGTTAGACGAACCAACAACAAATCTGGACGAAGACAATGCCAACAGCTTAGCGGATATGCTAACTAAGTATGCATGCATTTCTATCTAAGGCATAAAATAGCGCGCGCGATCGAACAATTATAAATAATTTAATTGAATTCGTGTTGCAGGGTGGTTGAGTTACGATCGAAATATCAAAAGAATTTCCAGTTGATTATAATCAGCCATGATGAAAAGTTCCTACAAAAGCTTGCTAATTTGAATAATCACAAACAATTCCACGAACTTTATCGTAAACACAAGTATGTTATATAATATGTTCCTTATAAGAAATAAGACTATTTGATATAATGAATTGAACTCTTTTATAGTGGGATGACCATGGTAAAAATCTCTGATTTCAACGAGCATATGGGTTCTCTTTTGCACGTTAAAAGTGAAGATGAAGAATCCGATGAAGAGCAACGTCCTATTCAATCGACCAGTGGTTTGGGTAGAGATACAAATAAGAAAAGATATCATTTGGATAACATTGATGAAGATAACAGACCGCCAGCTAAGAAAAGATATTGTTTCACTGAATAATTTAAAATACACGTTTCGTTTTTATACCAAACACTTATTTTTAAACTATATAATATATATTTATATACATTTATATATCGTTTAAAACGTATATGTAATATTTTTTCTATAATGTTCCTATGATTATTACAGTATATTTTGATAACATGTTAGTGTGTGTATTCTTATAAAAAAAAAGTATACGGATAAAAAAGAAAAGTTACACATTGAAAATACCTCAAGTAATATGATAAGAAAATAAAAATTACTTTGTAACTATCCCAAGGAGAGCAGATGTAGTATTTGTTATTAATAAATTTGATTTTCAGATTTAAGATGTGTTATATAATTCTCCTGTATCATCTTTAAATATTGGTCTTTTAAATTAATCAATATTCAATTATAGTACAATTATGATTGCTACATGAAAAATTTTATAAAATTTCAAAAGAGTTGATAATAAGTAAAAAAAAACAATAGGTAAATTTGGAATAAAATGTAACATACTCGAGAACTTTCAAACATGAACTTTCGAAAAATAAGTTCCAACATTATGTCTCACAATGTGGATCATTAAAAGAAGAGTCATAGATTTTCTTCTAATTGACAAATTTATATCATAAATGTAGAAACATTTACAAGATGTGAGAATATCGACTATTTTTATATACATAGCTTTAAACATTTTAAAAATATATTTATCCCTTTTTTTTTTATTTCTAAATTGCCGCATGAATGATACTCGGCTCTCTACAATTAAAGCGTCTCGAAAGGGGTATCATTAGGTACTTTAAAAAGTATCAAGTTTTCAACTTGGGACCACCAATTGAGGCGGGAGAATCGGTCGAACGAGAATCAATCGGAAAGTCAGCTGCGGGCATTTCGGTATTGTCTCTCTCCGGCGAGTCTCGATGACCGCTATAGTTAACGAGTTATCGCGAATCGAGTGCCTGGGGGAGGGAACCGACATCGTAATAGGCTGCCGCTGCTGCTGCTCGGCTAGTCGTAACGTCATAATAGAATAGCGATGTTAGTAATACCATCGCCGCGACTGGAGGCAACCGGCCGGGCGATTGACTGGCCCGGCGCGGCATACCGAGTCTAACCAATTTGCATCGCATTGTGTACTCGTTACGGCTTCCATCTGCGCCCGCACTCGCATGCATACATCACCGAGGCCGAGGCAGCGACGTCGAGGCCCTTGGATCTTCTTTCATTAGTGTTCCCTTCGTCTCCTCGTAACGGATATTAACGTTTTTAATTGTTCGACAAAAAAATGAACGACAAAAAAATTTTTTGCTCAACTACTCAGAATATATATAAGCGTTTCTTATAGTTTTCGATGCGTTTCGACTTCGAGGGATTTCAACCTCGTGCAAAAAATATTCTTATATCTTTTTTAAAAATCTTATTTTTAGAAAATAAACACTATCATCAATTTATCAAGAGAAAATAAAATAGATTGTATATTTTTTAAAATTATTTTACCAAAAAAGATGTAATAATTAAACTATATTAAATAATACAAAGTGTCTTATAAGACTGTAATGTGAATATATAATCGGAAATAAAGGCTCTAAATGATCAAGCTAGATCTTTTAGTACTGAAATAATTCTGTGTGAATTTATCTCACAAATTGCGCGCCGAATTTATTGTCAGTCTTGAAATAATTCTAATAGAATTAGAATAGTAATATACAACATAGAACATAGTACTAGAAAACTTCCAATCAACAAGAGGATAGACATCACAAATCATTCATACTTAATAACCTAGTTTCCTCTCCAGTTTTCACAAAGTCAACTGACACAAGATTACTCGAGTTAGAAACACAGTTTACAAAAGATTTTTTAAAATCACATCCGGAGATAATCTTCACACACGCTGATAAGGGAAATGTCACTGTGACTCTAGAAAAAAATATCTATATTAATAAAGTAAATGAGATGTTAGAAGATACAGACACTTACGAAATAATAAAAAGAGATCCTTCCAAAAAAATGACGTCATGCTTGCAGGGTGGAAGACTTGCAAATATATTACTGAGGAACAATACAGACATCTATATTGTAGTGATGAGTTGCTGCCGAGAACGTATGCGGTGCCGAAGATTCACAAACCGAATTATCCTTTCAGGATCATCGTGTCTTCAATAAACAGCCCATTATATTTCTTGGCTTCTTTTTTGCAAGATATCATGTATAAAAATATTCCCAAGGCCGATAGTTATATAAAAAACAGTTTTCAGATGGTTGAAAATCTAAGAGGAGTGAGAATTGAAGAAAATTATAAACTAATCTCACACTAGATGTAGTATCTCTCTTTATCAACATTCCCTTAGACATGACGATTGACTGTGTTAATGAAAATTGGGAATTTATCTCCAAAAAGTGTGTCTTATCCAAGACAGAGTTCCTGACGGCAGTGAGGTATTAATATAAGGCTATTAATATATGTACAGCGAAGTTTAATGTTACATTAGCATATGCACAGCGACTTGCATGTATTGAATGGCATATTAAGATCTATAATTATTGAATTTGACTCTTATTTGCCCTTTACAGTCGTATAGTTATTTAGAATAGTAATATCACAAATTAAATTGACAAGCAATTTTTATAATAATTATAGTGATGCTAATAGGTATCTAGATTGATCTTAATATTTTGATGTTGATAAGCATTCTATGAATAATTTTATTGTGAAAAACATTGACCGGGAATCGAATTCCCCGAATATAACATATAAAATATATTATCTTAATAATAAGTGAAAATAAAAAATTATGTTATTTTGGCTGCACAAAAACTTGATGTTATAATACTTTCACTTATGAATTCGGATTCAGCGCATCAAAAACTATAAGAAACACCTTATATATAACTGTTCTCTCTAATTACTTCATCAAAGTATGTTATTATCATCTTGTGTGTATTACTTTTATCGATATTTTAATTAATATAATATATAAGCTTACATTTCTTTTGTGAAATATAATTTCAGGAAAATTATTAAATGTTTGTTTTTAATTTAAAATATCAGTTTTTGAAAAAGGATTGTCTGGAGATCGCTCCAAGAATTAAAAGAAGAGAGAAGAAACATGACATTGTCGTTGTATAAAATATAAAAAAGTTGACTTCAGATTGATCTAATTTGAGGTGGAGTATTCTGCATTTAAATTAATGCATCGGAGGGTTTGCGTTTCGACGCAGCTGTAGCGATTGTCGAAAAGCGAGAGACGGCATCGCCGCGCCGTTGCGCTTTGCGCTGCAGGACGTATCCCGACGGCAAAACCGAACGCCGCACCGTTCCAGCAATCAGCGCCCTGGGAGAGCCGTGGAAACCGCGGAAACCCCCAACTCTATTATCGTTTCTGGCATCGTTATCGTTATTAGCCGCTCCATCGCCTGACTATTCTACATCGGAGAGAACGAAACTACTCCGACGCGTTTTCGTTGTGGAGGCCTACAAATCGATATGTATACTATAAATATATATTGTATAATATCTCTATATCATTTAGATCCGTTTTCACAATATATAGTGACCTAAAGATTAAAGGTTACCAACAGATTTATCAATGAAATTCATTCATGAATTTCTTGGTTACCTTTAATCTTTAGGGATAACCATATATTGTGAAATCGGGCCTTAATGTAATATAAATTTAATATATTTAATATTAAATTTATATTGTATACATATGTACATGTATTTAATATAAAATTATATATGTATACATATAAAACAATATATTAAATAACATAAATATTAAAAATACATCGGTCTTATACAGAGTGTCTCAAACTTTTTCACATATCGCTTGTGAACAGATACAGCCGAAAATGAATAGAAAAGTCCTCTACATTTTACAAGTTTTACAATTACTTGTTTTTATGAATACAATAAAAAGGCTCAAATTGATCAACAATTACAAATAAAAAGAGGGAACTACAAGCCGACGCTGGATGTCGAATATTAAAGTTTAATAATAAATTGTAGAGCATATACAAAAACAAACGTTTCAACTTATTATTAGCCATTATCAATATTAAAATAATAACAGAAAACTAATAATATGCCAAATAAAACCAATCGTGTTCAGACATATTGTATGAAACTGCCAAACTTATTGCAACAATGCTACTTTTAATGCTTAGTTGGGCGATGTAATCTCGCATGATAATATTGAAAAACTTTATAATCGACTAATCATAAGCTCGTATCCATCATAGATGTTCTTAACGTTTCGGTCATTAGACGAAATAATTGTTTTTATGATGATTTATAGTTAACTGCATGTTCGTTGGTATTAATTTTACGCGTAATTGTCAGATCTCTACTTCCTAAAGTAGAACGAAAATGTTTTCAGCTTTGAATAAAGAAAGATATGTGTTAAAAATTAATAAAAATATTCTTTATATGAAGTCAAGTTGCAATTAACTATTATAATTTCTATACTATTAAAAGATGTTGTAACTGGAACTCTTTTTTAAAAATACAAAATAAACGGTTATCGACACTCGAACGTCTAAACATTAAATGACATTGTAAAAGATCGAGCCTGAAGATGAAAAGGGGTATGTTGTTTGAAAGGAGAAAAAGAATCAGGAAGAAGGAATAGTGTTAGGGGAAGGGGATTATTTTTTTTAGCAGCACATTCAATGAGCAGAATGTCTAAAATCAACGCATGAAACAACTTTAAGATATCTTTAAGAGTTCTTCAAGAAACATCTTTAAGATATTTCATAAAGAACTTTGAAAAATATCTTAAAGTTATCTTGCGTCGATTTTATCCGCTTATTCAGCAATTTTTAAAAATTAATATCTCATCGTTAATTATGAAAATTGCAAAATGGAGGATTTTTCGACTCGGTTTAATCTGATCTACCTGCCCACAAGCGGTATGTTAAAAAGTTTGAGCCACCCTGTATAGAAGAGACAAATCGAAATGTTTCGCAGTTCTTTACGCGTTTCTCTCATCTTGTCAAGTCAGATTCCACTGATTCACACAGCATCACTTTAATAATTTCCTTCAATATTATTTCAGATATTGTCACGATCCATTATAATATATTTTTTCCAATTATTTCCATCTCGCCCTTTTCTTGCAAATTGTACAATTTCTGCGCGATATATTTCGGATCAAAGCTGATCGCAATGTGATTACGTATTCTTGGTATAGATTCGATTGCGATATATTTGTCAGTGATAATCGCGATTGATATTGTTGTTCTATCGATACGCCGTGTGATTCGCGGTCGGACTATCTCGAGCAATTGATGCACAGAAACGTAACGAGAGGACGGTTCTCTCCCCTGGCCTTCATCTCTGATCCGCTTTGATCCCTTTCTCACTCCGATCCCTCGGCGAGGAGGGAGGGGACGGGCGGGGAATTTCCGTCCGCGCCCCCTCTTCAAAATATCAACTAAACGATAACCATATTTATTATTCATTCGGCCGCCTCGTTCCTCCCCTCTCGTGCCGCGTCCCCAATTTTACGAAGTAGTTTTTCAAAGAATTCCGCGGAGCGGTCTGCATCGCTCATGAGACAGCACGGTTGGGCGTGTATAGGGCGAAAAATGCTTCGATCGGCGATAAAAGGGCTCTCGGTTTCGTGAGATTATCATATCTGATATGATATCCTTAGAAAAAAAAGTTACATGGGTATAATTATTCATATGTAAACAATAAGAATCTTATTTTAGATCATAACATGTGAGAACATAATCAATACTTATAGAAATTAAAATGCCTATAACGGTCAAAGCTAGATCTTTATGAATTATTTAAGCATTATTTAAGCATAGTTTAAATAAGCGTAGCTTAATTAAGCATAGCTTAAATAATTCAATCTTGAATTATTATATGTATACCATATTTGTAGTCGTTCGAACTGCGCGCCGAATTGTTTTCATCATTCATATGTAAGATACATTACAAAGAACATTGATTATAAATATATTGCAGTATCGTAATCTGTTCGTCTAGCAGATGTGAAACTCTAATCGGAAACACCACTACCCAGTGAACACAAAGTTACATGTAACTTCCCAGACAGCACAAAATATTAAAAGATAACGAAAAGCAATCTTTCTTAAGTTGTCTTTTCGACAAAGCGAAAAGATGTCTGAAAGATGACAAAAAGACATCGTTTTTAGATTGTCTTTTGAGCAACACGAAAAGATGTCTATAAGACATCTTTTAGTTTTGTCGAAAAGATAACTTAAAAAAGACATCTTTTCATCATCTTTCTATGGTTGTCACTTTCGCAAAGTAAAAAATCAACTGAAAGATATCTTTTTGTATTGCCGAAAAGGCTTCATATTATTACCCAGTGAACACAAGTTATACGTAACTTACCTGTTAGTTGTAATTTTCTCAACAATATAACTGTAACATCACACACGTGTTATATTACAATTATATTACTGTTATATTATGAATTATATTGTTGAATAGGAAATTACAACTAACAGGTAAGTTACGTATAACTTGTGTTCACTGGGTAATAATATGAAGCTAATAATTAAAAATATATTCGCGCGTTACGAATTTTCCGAGACGCGTTTATATGTACACGCAGAAATTGTATAAGAATAATAATAAAAATAATAGTAAGAATAATAATAAAAATATATCAGCAAGATCGCGCGGTGAAGAAAGATTTGTACGCGAGTGGCGTACATTCATCGGCGAAAAAATAAAAAAGCGAGAGTACCGTATAGGTATAGCGTGATCGATATGAGAGCGAAGTGTACGCGCTATTTCGGCGGAAATCGAGTTTGAAGCAATCCTCAACAGACAATGAGCGAAAAAGAAAGACATCCGACAGATCGGATTGTCGAGATTAACGTGAAATGCACTGAGTTCGCGTTCGCGCACCGATCTTCTCTCGCGTCGAAGATTGCAGGCACACCAATAATTTGGTTCCACGATATCAATTACTCTCTTCTCGCAGAATCCCATACAGAATTTCCATTTGATTTTGATTCAAGATTGCTTCAAGACGCGCAATGAGATTCACGTTATATATCTGTCCTCGCGATATATTTCTGAGATCAGAATTTATCTGTAAAGTTTAATCGTACGTTGAATCACAATAATATATCGAAGAAATAATGAATTAATCCCATTATCAGTTAAGATTATAATTTGTGTATAATTTATATATACAGTGAGAACAAAAAGTCTTTGTACAAGAAAATTTGTTACAAAAAAGTCTTATTTGTAGAAAATCAACATTAATTAGCAATTTTATACAATGAATACATTCTGTTCAAATATAAACAAACGAGCTTCGCATGTATTCTTGATTTTAGAAGCTAAATTTCTCGACTGTGCGAATACTTTTTGAGCATCCAAACAATACAATTTTTAATTTTCGCTTATTTTTCAGATGATATATTTTCTATAATTAATACACATCTTTTTAGTATATATAATTAAGAAACATACAGTCTATTTTATTCTTTATGAATAAATTGTTAATTACCCAACAAGAAATGATCGTCAATTAAACGTCGAATTAGTGTTCAAATCGATATCGATTCGACATCAATTCAATGACTCATTTCTCGCTGGATAACATTTACTTTTTAAAAATAAAGTTTCTTTAAAAAATATTTTCTCTGTACGAATACTTTTTGCACTCACTGTATAATGTTGAATTTTATATATATAAATATAATAATGTAATTTATAATTTAATTATAATTATAATTAGCATTATAATACAATTTAATTTAATTAAATTTAATATTTCAATTTAAAATTTATTATAATTATCAATATTTTAAACAAACTTTTGAGCCGTATTGATGTTAATATTAATGTGCTTACCCTATTTATAATATTTCATCTTTTCCCGCTTATTTAATTTTAGATATTTAGCAACGCGTCAAAGTGAATTTAATAAGTAAATGGCGAAGTCAATATCGATGACATCGCCCACGATCTCCCGATGTAATTTCGCTCTCGTCTTCATCCTTCACGACCTTGTTACTTCTCGTGCGTTACATCCTCTCCGAGATCAGACGCGCCACTTTTCTTTTCCGTTTCCTACTCCCGCTCTCCCGTTCTATGACCAAGTCCCCGAGGATAAAAGAGATCAGAGGAAAAAGGGGGATATGGATTGACACTCGAATTCCACCGGTAAAGGATCCCCTCTTCCGGGCCGGTCATTTTTCTTATCCTCGTCACACCCCTCGCGGGCCCACCCTCGCTGGCAGCACGAATCCCGCTCGCGGTTTAACAAACTAGATTCATCAAATTCGACACCGATCGTCCATCCGTCGGTTGGTCGATTTCTCGTTCTGGATTTCGCGCGCACCGGAGGTTTCACACAACGCGATGGGAATACGTAACTTGTCAGCGCAGCAAATTTTTATGGTGGAATATCTCCCGCGAGAGAACCTAATTCACTCGGAATTCATATTTATTAAATGCGTTATAAATTTTGAGGAAAAAAAAAGAATCCTTAATTGTTACGATATTTAAAAATTAAAAATTAGTAATTAGAAAGGTCAAAAAACACGAGCAACGTTTATTGGATCTTTAAAAATAAACTAGTTTATTACAACATACATTAAGAATTAAACTAGTTTTTTATTTATAAATTAATCGGAAACGTTTCGACTGTACTAAATCTTTTTCAGTCCATATATAAAAAATAATTAAAAATTGGAAAGATAAAAATTTAATTCATGAAGATATTATTAATATTATAAGTGTACTAAATAGTACGTCGTGTCTAATATTATCGTTTTTAGAACTCTTTGAAACATTTAGTTATTTACCCGTTACTTTTTATTATGGCGAAAAGGAATTAATTTAATTTAAGATTTCAGTTACCATCAACTCGCGTCATTCTTATATCTGGATTAAGAACGGGACAGAGAAAAAACGAGAACATTCGTGTGGCACACTTCGAGCGGGTAATTCCCCGCCCACGATGTTATATTGACACAAGGAATATCGGCGCTAAATCATCTGTCACCCCCGAGTTCGCCCTCGTAACATCGACGGGAAACTCCAAAGTCTCCGGCTGTCTATCTGCCGTCACTCACGAAAGTCTCCGCTGTGGTACGAAGAGCATCCCCTTGCGTGCCCTTCCTGTCTTAAAACAGGGTGTTTACACCTAATCGCATTTCGAAGGTTCAATTTATTAAAAAGATACCGTCCAACTTGACGAGCCATTTTAACATCCACTTTTCACGGACGGCTTTCATGTTAAAAACGATTTCACCGAAATCCCAAACAATCCGTTGTTTTAAAGCACGATGATTTTGTTTCTCGCCGTCTCGACAAAATTAATTTGTCGTGGAGTTTATTTTATTTTGCTTTCCTCCCTTCCCCCCTCTCTTTCTCTCTCTCTCTCTCTGAAAGCGTCCGATGTAATCCAATTTATCCGAAACGATTAGCAGGTAATCTGGACTTATCGAGTAACCTAAAGCGCATGAGTTCCTAAGTTCTAAAATTTATCGAGTTATTGGATATATTGTTAGGCTATTCGAATTTATCGAACGATCAGATGTGAAGCGCTATCGTATCTCTACAAAATTTAGAATTCGATATACTTTAATACACATATATTAATCATATCATTTACATAATGTAACTATATCTATGTAATAATGATTCATTTTCGTATAAACGCTAATTACATTATTAGCAATTTTTACTTCTAAAATAAAATCAATTTAAAATTCGATTATTTTAATTCCTTTCAGTTTATCGATGTTAAAAGCAAGACAATTCAATGTTCTTTTTAAATTATGTATATATAAGGCGTATATTCTGGTTAATCTTTGATATATTTATATTATTATGCAGTATCTGTTACCACCCCTATATTTTAGAAACGATTCAAAATTATGAAAAATCGCGAAATACGTGTTCGATCATTTCGAGAGGTTACTCTTTTAAGGGGAGGTTGCCCCAGGGTGGTCCCAACTTAAAAATTTCAAATGAAACCTCACCTTCCTATTGTAGCATATCATTTGAAAAAGTATAAAAATAGAAAGTTTTTGATTCAATGTGGAGGTTGATACATTGACTCGTTCGGGAGTTACTCAATG
This sequence comes from Mycetomoellerius zeteki, assembly GCF_001594055.1. Lineage (NCBI taxonomy): Eukaryota > Metazoa > Arthropoda > Insecta > Hymenoptera > Formicidae > Mycetomoellerius > Mycetomoellerius zeteki. The sequence goes on from NW_017257819.1 coordinate 53,371, forward strand.
TCAAAGTTTGAAAAATTCTATTTGTTAGAATTTGTCTTACCTTCAATATGTGTAGGATTTATTGCAATAACTGTTCAAAATGGGCACCGTTCCCTTCTTGGCAATAAAATAATCGATTATGAAATTCCTGTCTTACGTTCTGAAATATTTTCTTAGACATGTCTTTACAAGCTGCCGTAATCCTTTGCGATTCAGAGCGCTCTCATAAGTGCGCTGGAATTTACGTACAATAACATTTTCGCGAACGCATACCTTACGCACAGCGAAAAACAGGAAATATTATAAATTGGCCGAAAATGATTTGGACATCGACAGTTCGCGCAGTTAACTTAGATAGAACGTTTTGCGATTTGGATCCCAATTACTCTTCACTATGAATCGATTATTTTATTTTACTGCCAAGAAGTGAACAGTGCCTATTTTCAACAGTTACTGTAATAAATCCAACACATATTGAAGGTAAGAATAAATAGAATTTTTCAAACTTTGACACTGAACAACTCCCGAACGAGTCAATGTATCAATAGGCCTGTTCTTTTTTACTGAACTTTTGCACCAGTTCATCTTTCTTCTTTTTCTCTCTAGAAGGAAAGAAGAGGAAGAAAGATAAACTGTGTGTGGTGTAAAAGTTCAGCCAGAAAGAACAAGCCTAATCTCCGCATTGAATCATAAACTTTCTTTTATCATGCCCTTTCAAATGATATGCTACAATAGGTGAGGGGGAGGAGAGTTCTGTTTGAAATTTTTAAGTTGGAACACCCCTTGGAGGACAACCTCCCCAACTCTCTTAAAAGAGTAGCCTCTCGAAATGATCGAATACACATTTCACGGTTTTTCATAATTTTGAACCGTTTCCAAAATATAGAGGTGGTAACAGACTTTATAGACACTCTGTATACTATACATAATATATCTTATAATTTTATTAAATCATGTCTGTATCTTAGAGAGATGATGAAGTGTTCCAAAATAGAGATTTAGCAATGTGCTAACGATCAAATTTACACAAGGGAGAGTCTTCATTCTCGTAAAAAGAAAAAGAGATCGCGAACGGTCTGAAAAGATTGACCTAATAAAGGTGCTTCTCTCTTTGCAGACACTAGGAAGGAAGTACCGAGACACCGCGACGGGGGAAAGAATGGAAAGAGCAACAACAAAGTAGACAGTCGGAAGGCCAAAGTTGCCAGTCGATGCGGCACGTTGCAGGATCGTCCGCGAAAGAATTTTGCCCCCCGTCGTTTCCACTCTCTCTTCCCCCGCCCCCCGGCTTCCGCGAGCACCCTCCTCGTGCGGATGTGTGGAAGCTTCCACGATGTCGGTGGGGCACCACCACCATCATCGTCGTCGCCGCCACCGCTCCCGCCGCCGCCGCCGCCACCACCTTCTACTCTTCTTCGTTTTCTTCCTCCCCCGTTCCCGTCGCTCTCCTTCCCGGCACCCTTCCGTTCCTCGCAGGAGGAACATGGCTCCCAGGCAGGAGATCCGGCCGTCCACACCCTTGCTCTCGCAGCAACCCCGCGTGGCCCGTTTTCTCCGACACCCCCGTCCGCCCGATCTCTCTCTCTCTCTCTCTCTCTCTCTCTCTCTCTCTCTCTCTCCTCCTCGCGTCTTTCCTCCCTCCACCGGTGTGCCAGTCCCCCCGTTGCATTTTAAATCAAAGCCTCGGAGGTAACGCAATCACCAGGCATCACGACGCTTCCACAATTTTCTACTTTAAGCTACTTTATGTATTAGTACCCCCGCCATGTTTCTCCCCCGTCCCTCATTTCTCGTCGACGGCGCGCAGCACTCTCCCGCCACCCCCGCGCTGTACGTCAGTGCCCGTCACACCACCGCGCCGGTTTCCCAGCGTTGCTCTTCTGTCTCGAATCCTCTCGCGCCCTCTCTTTGGCCTCCCCCGCTACCGTCCGCTTCATCTTTCCGCCATCCAGGCTACCGCCACCCCCCCCCCCCCTTAGCATGGGACTAGTATAACAAGGTTATTTTATTAAACGAACCTCCGCACCGCCCGCTCGCCAATGTCGCCGGAATTCGAGACGCGCAGCAGCTCGTCTAACCGCGAGCGAGGAACACCGTCGTTCTTGCAAATAGAAACAGGAGTGGGAAGAGCAAGCGCTCCGGTGTGAAGCAACGAAGATGCTAAATTGGGTTGTAAAAAAAATACAACTTGGAAAGAAAAAGCGATTTATTAATTTGAACTACTCATCTTTGCTCATACAGGACGATGAGCGAGATGAATGAAAAAAATGCAGAATTACAGAGAAAAATGGAGGAAGGAATAACAAAATTCGATTCGTTAATTAAGTCGCTCATTTTTATCCTTCGGAGCTGACGGGCGGCGGACTCATTCAATTATAAATCTCTTTGTCAAAAATGTCAACAATTCAATTTTCTTTACATCTGCAGGTTTAAATTATTTTTATTAAAATATACTTAATATTCGTTAAACATATTTATATTTAATTTTCATTCTTTTTTATACAAGTTATGTCATTTTAATCCCTTGAAAATAATTAGCGCCTTTTAATTAACATACACTGTTAGATATCAAAAAAGTATCGGTAACCCAATCCTTTGAGTTAAAATAACATTTTGTCATTTTTAACTTCCATGTGTGTAAAAATATATATAAATAAATTCACTCTTCTATGATTAGTTTAAAAGAAAATATCGTCATTAAAAACATCTACATTAACACTTATAATAGTAAATAATAAATTGAATCAAATTCAATACATTTTCTTGAGTTGATTATTTAACTCCATTGTTTTAGTTAAATTAATGACAATATTGTGTAGGAACAATGGCAACTTATAGAAATGATTAAAAGTAACTCAAATTTGGTATAATTTGACATTATGAATTTAACAGCCTATATAGGGTCGCCAGCAGTTACAATGAAACTAACGCTTATGCCCGTGTCACACTACGCATTGGAGACTGAGAATTGCAAATTGAGGATTAGAATTCAGCCAATTAGAACAAAACGGATTAAACTTAAAATTATCTGATTCGTCGAATTCTAATCCTTAATTCGCAATCCTCAATCTCCAATGCGTAGTGTGACACGGGCATTAGCCAACGCTACAACTGTCAACTGACAGCCAAGGTTCTGTCAGTCAGTAGTGGCAAATATCTAGCCAGTACTATCTGCCAGTAACTAGGCCCAAATTATCATCTAGTACTTAGCCAGTACTGCGTCAGTACCTGAACTGTGGCAATCAGTAATTAATGGCCCAACACTGGGCCCCGATCTTGTATAGAAAACCCTATATGGAAGTATAAATTAAATGAGTCTTATACAATAGATCTAATGATAGTAACTATGTCACAAATTTTGACGTTATCGTCGCGTCGCGGCGGATCGAGGGTAAAAAAAAAACTTTTACAGTAAACCTATCGGAAATAGCTTTCAGTCGTAAATATAATTGAAGCCATTTGAAAAATATTTCTTCTAATCCAAATCGTTAAATATAAAAGGAGTAATGAAATATATCCCGATTCATTGAGTTAAATAACATTTTGTTTTCAATGTCCATATTTAATCAAAATGTAAATCAGTTTATTTTTGTAGTTGCATTATCTATATTTCTTGAGTTAATTGTTTAACTCCATATCGTTTTAATTAAATTAACGGATATATTGAAGCAATGGCAACCTATAGAAATGATTAAAAATTACTCAAATTGAGTATAATTTAATATTATAAATTTAACAGTACATGACACATGCCTTGCCGACAAGAGCAGAATCGATCAGAGTTAGCGTTAATTAATTTCTGCCAAGGTCCTAAATTCACTCGCGCGACATCGCGACACCGACGAGGGGAAAAAAAAAATTGACTTCCAAATTCGTCAAAGGGCCAGTCGTGAAAATTTAACGCGATAGAAGCGGTGCTCTCTGTAAACTCGCAAGAATGAAATCTATTTTTCACCTAAACGAATAACGCATTTACGTCTCTCCCATGTATCCAATCTATCTTTTTTTTTCCTTTCCTCCCTTTTACGACACGCGTCATTCCCTTTTCCTCCCCCGCGAAAGTTCGCCACGTCTGTCGCGGCTTCAGCCGCGTGAAACGACGGGAATTCGCTTAATGCGCTTCGCGCGGAAACCGCGTGAGCTATTCGCAGCGCACTTTACGGCCTCACGAAGGGAAGCTGTCGCTTCGCGATAAACGAAGAGAAGAAAAAAAGAGGCCAGTGATAAGGGGAATATTTTTAGCGGCATCCTCTTACCCTTCCTTTCTCTATGTCAAATAATGGGCCTGGTCAGTTCCGGGATGACTACTTATATCGAAGGGGGATGCACGTGTGTTCGCCGCATGCAATTCGCAAACGTGGCGCGGTGTAATCCAGTCACCATATAACGCGATTACGCTTCTAACCTGGCCTGTCGCTTTGTCCCTCTCTCTCTACCTATCTATATATATATATATTCTGTCTCTCTTAATTTTATAAAATATCTCTTTCTCTTCTTTCCATCTCTCCACTCTCACCTCCTGTCGCAACTCGACCATCCCTGGAGGCCGAGTAACGCAGAACCAGCGGGATGGAAAGCTGTAGTCGGGTATGCGGGTAGTTACGTGGCATTAATAACGGGTTGGAGGAAATCTTCGGCGAGCGGGTGTCATTATTTTTTCTACCCCGGATAATGGAAACGTCTATTATCGCTTCGCCTGCCGTTCGTGATGCGATATAGAGGCTTGATTTAAAAAAAATAATTTGACATTAATATTGAAATACTGTATTAATATATGGTTGTCTCCCCCAAAATGATTATATAATTATAGTTATTTGAATCATTTTTTGTGGTAATTTCAACCATTTTTATGATTATAATAACTATAATTATAGTCATTTTCGGTTGCCAACTAAGTATATGTATTAATTGGTTGATAGAACTACACATATATTAACTCGGTACTTGTAACGTCGTTATAGTTATTTTTTTTTAATAACTGATAACGTTATAAAATAACTGATAGCGTTACATATAATGAATTACCTTTTTATAGTTATATTTTTTGGTAACTTTAAGAAATTTTACAATTACTTTTATCGTTATTTTTTATATGTTGAATCTATAATTTATGATATAATTTTTTTATGAGTTCAATCTTCAATCTTTGACCGGTATTCATATATCAATTCGTTCTTACTTCGTTTTAAGTGTAGTATAAAGTCTTAAGATGCTAATGCAGCTCTGTGATTGGTTCATCACGTCTTAAGAATACCAAAAACCGATCACAAAGCTGCATTAATATAAGCACAAGCTGAATATTAATCTTTAAGTTTTTACGGATGTAATGCCATGTACTATAAAATTCATTGCGTCAATCTACGGATAAAAGAATATCAACGTAATGTCAAATTAAGGCATGTCACACAGTCAGCATTATAAGAACACAACATTGAGACAGGATACCAAATACTATGTTTAATAAAATGACTACAATAGCTACTACTACATCATACTTTCCAATAAAATGCAGAAATATACAAAAACATCCCGATAATCTAAATAGAAGTATAATGATTACAACATGAATAGAATATAGAAGATCATTCTCCCGGTCATCAAAAATTGATCGACTTTTCTTCCCTTTTATATCTCCTGCACCCTCTCTGCCCCCCTCTCTCCTCCTCCTATCAGGACTATCAGACTGTGCTCCTCGCTCTAATAAAGTGAACCGCAATGTTCACGAAACGTTAGTATTCTAATAATGGATCTAGACATGGAGATAACCCGCAAAACGCGCCATAGCTTCTGTATAGAAAGTACCCGTGGAAGCCTCGTTAAACATTACGATAAACATTTGTTACGCGGCTCAGCAAAAAACAATGAAAGTAGCCGAAATGCAAGCGGCTCGAGGTTCGGCTCGAGTTTCGGCTCGAGTTTCGGCTCGATAGTTTGGATGCACCCTAAGCATTCGTTATTTTTTAAGTAACGGTAACACGTTATTTTTGAAAATCAGTAACTACAAGTATAGTTACTTTTTTGATTCGGTAACGAGTAATGATAATTAGTTATTTTAAAAAACTAACTTTCCAATCCCTGTTATTTCTAACATTGTGGTAGTAATAATCATAATTACGATAGCATGTAATTATAGTCACAAATATCAGAAATTTTTCTCTCAGTGCACATTTATAATACCTACGAATATTTTGATGAGAGATATTTCGATATTTTCAATTAATTTTAATCTGTTGCAATTATACAGATCGTTTTGATCTGAATGCATACACATTTATTATTTTATTTTATTTTGTATTATATCATTATTTATTTACTTCTTTCAAAAAAAAAAAGATCGCTCCGCTGTCCATGACGGGAAAATTCATCGTAATTCTCCATTAGCGTTGAATTTATTTTTAAACAGCCATTTTTGTAATTTTTAAGACAACTGGAGTAATTAATCATTCTTTAAAACTGTACTTAAAATTACGCTGCGTAGGGCGTGAAATAAAAATGGAATGAATTAAAAAGAAACGTCAAGAAACGGTCAAATATTTTTTATAAATTTCTCAATTCGAATGATAGCAACATTTTATTATGAAAGAGCAAGTAACATATTTATTATAAGTATATATAAGTTCCTACGACAATTTCATAATTTTCACGAATTATTGAATATGTACTAAGAGAAAGAAATTCAGTGGTGCTATAGATAACAACTATATCAGTTTTATATAAAAATAAATGATTATTATATGATTAAAATGATTATCATGAATAATTATTAGATATAATGTTTATTGTCATTATTATCATAATTACTATATTACATAGTACATAGTACATGTAATTGCTATTTCTATGTTCTTTTTCTGAACCTTATACTGAGATAAAAAAATGGTTGCAATTATAATTTAACTATAATTTATAATTACCATTTTGGTGTCATCTATATATATGTATATTTTTTGATGGAATTATAAACATAATAATTATTATTAACATTATAGCAATAATAACTGTAAAAATCCTAATCATAATTTTAATTTTACGATGCAATTACCTATAATCACAAATACCAACACTTTTCTTTCATAGTAGTAGTAGTAGTAGTAGAAGACTTGAGATAAGCTATCAAAAAAAGATATTACATAACAAAAATACTGACATAAAAATCGACGAAGACATATGGAACAGAGGAAGACGATATCAAGCTGTAGAAAGGATACACTTTGTATGGGCAATGTAAACCAAAATTACTCTGTGCGTAGCCTGCATAAAGTGAATCGCGTATAATCAGACAGTGGCTACACGGATTTGCGAGCTATTTTTTAATCGATAAATTTTAATTTTCCCTCGATATTCTAAAGCAACATCCCTGAATAAAAATTGTATTAACATCTCAAAATCCATTTCTTTCGTATTTTCACTTTTGTAAACCCGTAGGAAAATTCAGTGAAAAATTACATCAATATTATCTTTGATTTAAAGAATTTTTGAAGTTATTCCCACACTCGGTGTTGTTAGGTTTTGTGCCTTAAACCTTAGGCCTGTTCTTTTTAGCTGAATTTCTCTTGCACGGTTTATCTTTTCTCTTTTTCTCTCGAACGTAGAGAGAAAAGGAAAAAAAGATGAACCGTGCAAGAACTTTAGCTAAAAAGAACAGACCTTTTACCAGGTGTGTGTCATGACACCCAGGTATTAAAATTCTAGATTGTTATTATTCTCGCATTATTTTCCGTAACTATTTATGTCTTATGAAGGATTATGCTTATAGAATCTAATTGTTATGATTCTAAATCCGTGCTCAATTGTGTTTAAAATCATGTTTAAAAAAAATGGACTCAAGGGTGGCAACGTTCGCGAGGGACTCGTGACGCGCGCGAAGGACGAGGACCGGCTAACGCGTTCTGCAAAGGATCGCCATGGACTCGCGAGGAGGAAAGAGGACAGGTTGGGATAAACGCGATTTACACCATGACGACTATCGCCGCTCTTCTCGTGCAAAGTGCCTACGTGCAGCCGCGAAAGGGCGTGGGGTGAGAGAAAAGGGTGAGAGCGAGTGAGAGAGAGAGAGAGAAGGGCGGGGAGGAGGGAGAAAGAGAGTTGTTACGACACACCGGCAGGTGACAAGAGATTCTGCTCGCGGGAGGACGGGCTGGGGTGGCAGGGAGGGCTGGAGGGCGAGAGGGATGAAAGTAGGGATGTTTGTCGTACGCGTTATTTGGCCAATAAAACCACGTGGCGGCACACGGAGGGCACCGGCGTCGCGCCGTTCGCGGATAGATGATCGTCGGGGAGCGTCGAGCCGGCCGCGCGAGGCGACGACGGCGGTGAGGGTGCGGAGGGCAAGCGCGCGGATGAAAAGAGACGGGAAGCGGTGCACGACGTGCGTAAACCACGCCTCGCCGCGTGCTCGGCGCACGCGTGGTTCCGCCTATCGTCGTGCACGCTTCCCGTCGTGCGGCCCGCGACGGAACGTCGGTCGTCCGCGACTCCACCGCGGCCGCGACACGTCGTCGTCACGCGACGCACTATCAGTTTGGAGATTCTGTCGCCTTGCGGTTGGTGTGACGGTATTCGAAGCAGGTAAAGAGAGAAAGAAAAGAGAGAGAGAGAGAGAGAAAAGAAGTCCCCTGTAGCAGTGCTCATCGCGTGTCCATCCAAGAGAAACGACAAGATCAAACACCACGTGAAGCTGATTATCTTGCCTCCTTGGCCTCGTGGAGGCTTCTGCCTTGAACTCAAAAAAATTGACTTGTGGTACTTTGACCTTTCTGTAGAAAGTGGGAAAAAGAGACAGAAGAAAAAGAAGCTAACTACTATTCTACTCGATTCGACCGATGCATCAGAATTTGAGCTTGGATTTCACTTTGGTTGCGTGAATATCCGTTGAGCTGTTGCTCTGAAGAGGATCCCGCAGAAATCCACGTCTTAAAAACACGTAGGAATTCAACCGTTCCCCTCTTACGCGAAAGTGTTATTCGAACAGACGGGAAACGCATCCAGTTTCTACGAGTGTTTCTTCGCGCCGTTTATCGGAATCCCTACGATACGCTTCGTTTTGACCTACTGACACACTAATAATTTTCTTTCGCCGTCAATGTCGCTCGCAAGAATATCGTGACCCTCTCATCAAGTTCCATTTCGCGTGTGATAGTCAAGTCCCCACATGACAGAAACGGAATCTCGATTGTCACTCCCAGCAGAAGTCCGACGTCTTGCCTCGTTTCGTCGCTCGGAACTTACAAGAATCCATCAAGATTGAGACTCTTGTGATCGTATTGTCAGTAGTAACGTCAGTAGTAGAACGTCAAATTCGTCTTTGCGAGAGCACATCGAATGTATTTTCCGAATTGTTGCGTTTCCTAACGTCAAACGCGGAACAGTGATTTGACACCGCGATACACGGAAGATACATCGCGGAGCGATCTCCCGCGAGTCGTACCGACCCGTAGCGAGATTTGCGAAAACACGCATGCGGGGTTAAGGACAACAAAGTCGGAAACAACGACACGAGGTCGGGAAAGTGTGGCGGGAAGTGGCGGGATCGGCGTATCGATTGGAGATCGGAAACGGGCACTTTCCAGAGCGTCCGTCGACCGGCTGATAACCGCGGGGAGAGGGGGTTCGCGGAGGTGCGGAAGAGATCGGGAAGGTGTTGTTCAGCTACGAGTCCAGGATTCTCACCCCCGGAGGCAGTGCCATTTCGCCCGGGGGCGCGGGGCCACCCGCGAGCCCATCGCCGGGGCACTATCATCCTCCTGCGCACAGTCCGCCCCTGGTCAAGGTAAGCTTCTTGTTTTGATTGGGGATATCGGGGGAAAAATCCCTCAGTTTTTTAACCAAACTGGCTTGAACCCTTCGAAATGTGTTTGAAGCCCAGTTTCACGACTCATGGTTAACTCTTAACCGAGGTTTAACTTATTCTTCATCTCTTTCTAATGCTAGAATTGGAAAGAGATGAGAAATAAGTTGAACCTCGATTGAGCGTTAACCGTGAGTTGTAAAACTGAGCCTGAATGAGCAAGAAGTCAATCAAAGAAATTACTGCACTTATAATTAATTAAGAAATAATGCCTATATCGGTCGCGAAGCTGGATCTCGAGTACTTTGAATAATTTTACATAAATTTACATACCACATTTGTAGTCTTTCGAATTGCGCGCCGAATTAATTTTTCGTACTTATAAGTACGTTTTTATAGAAACGCAACTGAACTATGTTATAGTAATATTACAATTAAATTGACACAAATTAAATTGACGAGCAATTTAATAATTTGATGCTCAATAGGCACCCATCAAAGAGATCTTAGTATGCTGGAAATCTGTAAATAAATTTATTTATTGCGAAAATTATCTCGGCCGGAAGTTTTAGCAAAACCCGAATTTTTAGCATTCCGTGCGAGCGTCTTAAACCATTAGATCACCGAGGTCTTAGTAATATTCTTCACAATAACCGAATATGTAGGAATATACGCATTTTTCAGGCAGCGTGTATAAATAATAATAAACGATTTATTAAAATAACACCAATTGAGCATCAAATTATTACATTGCTCGTCAATTTAATTTGTGATATTACTATTAATTAAGTAATTGATGATTACTATAGTAGCTCTCTCTCAGTTGCGTTTCTTAGTTCGAAAAACCAATTCGGCGCGCAATTCGAAAGATTACAATTGTGGTACGTAAATTCACAGATTATTTAAATTATTTAAAGCGGTCAAGATCCAGTTTTGACCGATATAGGCATTATTTCTTAGTTATTGTATGTTCACATTATATGGTCCTAATAAATCGTTTATTATTGTATTTATAATTAACTTTTTATTATTTGCGTGAGATATCCAGAACATCTTAGTCTCATAAATTTGTCAAATGTATGAATGCTATTTATATACATTATTATATTTAGCGCAAATTGTTTGACAATTCGAAAAAATTTTGCATCTATCTTTATTTAAAAGGGCTGTAGAATATTATCAATCTTTATTTAATTTTAAATCATCAAAGAGAACAAAAAATTAAGATGTAATGTTGCATGGAATGTTAGAAACATCTCACGCGAGTGATATAGGGTTAATGTGATTAATAATGCCATAATATATCTATATTTTTATTTGATAATTATTATTAATGTTATGATAAATATTATTAGGCACCGATATTCGTACACTTTGATCGAATAAAGCCTTCTCTTCTTCGCTTATTTATTATTTATACATCGATTTTCCACTTATGATTACTTGTTCGACGATTTTTTCCATCGGCGAATAATGTCGATCGCGATGTTTGCGAAAAAATGATTATTAATTTTTATATTGTAATAATTATGTTTTTGCCCGAACGTATTTTTTACGATCGATGAACTTTTAGCCCATGATTTTTTAACAATTTTTAAAAAATGTTTTCTTAATCCTAAGTATTCGATCTTATAATTATACGATAGGTTTTAACAATAACTTTTGTATTTCATGTTATTACTATTGCAGTAATATACATATATATTTTTAATCGATTTATAATCATGATTAAATTATTCATTTTTCATCGAAAAATACAAAATAATTTCGATTGCGATGTTTACGAAAGTGATTATTAATAACTTTTGCGTGTATTTATTACGGTTGTTGAGTTTATAGTTACGATTTTTTAATGAAAATGTGTCTTACAATATGAATATTTGATCTTGCAATTATACAATAAAATAATAGCCCTTTGGCTCATTGTTATATGTGTACGAATTCAGCTGTCATGCTAGATATACTAAATCTATCTCACGAATATTCTGAATAAATGAATGAAACACGAGCGCTGTTATATATATTTATTAAATTATTCATTTTGTCAGGCTGACAGATAACGAAGAGATTGAAACAATTGAATAATAGTAGCATGATTACAAGCAAGAGCATTGTTTTATCTGTAACTAACGCATTTCGGACGTCCGGCTTTTGAAACAATATACGTACTTATCCGCATGGGATTATATTCAGCGAAGTTTTTGCAATGAACAATATCAATTAACACTAAAACTACCGATGATGCCATTTTTCTCCGTTAATCATTTCAATTTTTTTCTTCTTATTATTAATATTAAATTACACAGAATAGAAATAATTCTAATAATTAAAATACTTTCCTAACTGAAAACAAAGATATAGGAACTTATCAAATTGGTACATGAAAAATGCAATTTAAATTCTAAGGGGGAAATATATTTTTAAAACATGAGAACAACCTTTATTCCGGATAACATTAATTATTTTCCATAAATCGTGAGCTAAATTAAATAGCTCAATTATTAAATGCATCTTGTTCATTTTGGTTCACACACTCGCTGCACGCGCGGTTACATTTTACATGTAACTAACGCCTTAACGATAATCGTGCTGCGAAATTATTAATGCGCCAGAGGTTTAAATTCGATCGCTGTTTCAAAGTCGATCGGAATTGTCCTGTCACATTTAAGTGGCCTGCTAGGGTAGAGCGGATGAATGTAATGAGTGCCATAAATGCATAAGTGCATTTATGTCGTTAAATAATGAAGACAAATGTGATATCGATATATTTCTTTTGTTCTTTGCTCTTTGCTTAATATTGCAATGCTTCCTTAATTCACATCTCATTTTTCATTGCATTTATGAAATTAGTATTATTCGTTCTGTTTTATGTATTTTTATTTTTATATGTTGAAAAGCTCTTTGTAAAAAGATTTATTTATCCAATATTATTTATATACTACGCTATTTTATATCGCGCGCGTTTGCGCGGGACTTACATCGCATTCGACTGTCGCATGAGTCAGAAAATTATGTTAAAAATAACTTTCGGCTATCATCGAATTATTTTAAAATTAACTATTAAGTGCCGTATGCGAACTAGTACGTGACGTAATAAAGCTTTGAGTAGAAAATTGGTGCGATTTGTTCCCCGTTCTATTTTCCATAAATAATTTGCGATGCGATTAATGTACGTGTGTAATCATGTATCGAGGTAGAGTACGAAGACTACCAGGATATTCGAAATTAAAAACGATAAAAAAGAGGATCAATAGTAGTAATAACTACATTTCATTCTGTGAACGAAGGAAAAAAATTATTTTGATTCAGTTGTCTTTTTCGTGACTTTATAGAGATTATTCAAGTACTGAAACGTCGTAAGTTATTAAAAAATATGCAAATGCAGTGAAACGCTATAAATAATGTATATCGAAGTTATACACTGTTAAACAGATTACTTTGCCATTTGGCAAAGGATTCAAGTCGATTTTTATATAGACATTGCGAGATAAATAGAAGTTGGCAGCGTTCAGTGTATTGCTGTACATTAGTTTTGACTGTAAAAAGAGACGTAGGATACTTCATATGGGTCTCAAATGATAGCTATAGTTGGCTACTGTGATACAATTCTATCTCCATTTAAAGCCTGCATTGTTAAGTTTAAGACTCCACATATATCTGTTGAGAATTACTCGCTTAAATTATCATGGCGGAAACTTGTCAGCGATCACATTATAATCTAGGGATATATATGGCAATTACGGTATTAGACCCGGGTAGCCGATAATTCCGTTTTAGGTTCGAACTAGACTTTACCCTAATAGGATTAGAATTTGCGGCACGTTCAGGTGACCGCGTGTCTATTCTAGACGCGCATCATCGATGCTACTATGTACTATCAGCTATCAGTTATCAACTATCAGCTTACACATATTTAATTCTATGAGTTATTATCTTTTTTTACATAATGTATACAAGGCGTGATTGGCGTACAACATGTAGTTAAAATGTCTAATTTTATTAAAACCTGAGATTCGTTCGAAATTATCTCTTTTTTTCAACATATCTCTCCTTTACTTCAAAAGTGATAATTAAAAAAAATTAAACAATAAGAATCTTATTGGATCGTACATTTAAAAGCTTAATAAATAGGAAATAATGACCATAACGACCGTAATGGTATTTTTCGCAAATAAACAAATTTATTTACAAATTTCCAGAATATCAAGATCTTTTTAATAGATGCCTATTGAGATCAAAATTTAATTGTGTAATTATTTCAGTAGTTTAGATGCATTATTAAGTCCGATAAAATTTCGGCGCGCAATTCAAATGGCTACAAATATGATATATATGTTTGTACATATATATTATATACAAATTGACATTAAATTATTTAAGCATTAAAAGATTCAGCTTTGACTGTGATGGCCATTATTTCCTATTTCCTAAAAAAATTAAGGTTTTCAGAAAAAGGGAGACTGTTTTTCAATAATTTATTCGACAGAATAAATTATTAACTAATCAAATAATATCGGCAAAAAGAATATGTTTTTAATATGCTTACATGTCTCATTTTTGTTTTACTACTTTTAAAAAATCAATTTTTATATAAGTTGTGACGATTTTTTAAAACCATCCTTTTTGATAATTTTGATAATTTTTTATGAAGTTGAGTTAATTCGCTTTTGTTGATTGTGTGTGTGTGTGTGTGTGTGATAGGGTAATATTTACTTTATACTTATTCGTAATAATAACTCGAAAATCACGTTTTCTTAGTTGTATCACTTTTAAAATAAGAGAGCGATATATTGAAATTAGTTATTTTACTATCAGTTATTTCACACGAATTAGTAATTAATATAGCAATCTCGTATATGGAAATGAATATGACATACTCGTATAAATAATTCTTATCAAACGAAATTAATTACAATTTTAGTTACTAATTGAAACATCATTGTAATGTAAAGATTTTGTATAAACTGTATACAAATATATTACAGAATGTTTCATTTATATCGCATTATTTTCAAACAATACATTTTTTGGCCCATTTGAAATTGATTTTTTTAAACATAAAGATAATAGTTTTATTCAATAAAGGTTGAATCAGTATCGATATTCCTCATTCAATCAATGAGAGACTGCACTTTCCTCACTATATTAAATGATTAGAAAGATTGGACGGCAAAGTGACGTGAATCAGTTTTCGCAGAAAACAAGTCTTGTATAATTGCATTGTATACTTACAACTTTTTTCCTTCTCTTTCTGGTAAACGTTTAAACGTCAGAATGAAGAGAAACTGACTTATATCACTATGCTGTGTAACTCTTTAAATCCGTCTAAATGAAATATCAACTTCCGTTCGTCGCTACTCGGCCGAGCATAATTCTCTCTCCTTCGTTTTATCGGCGACTTTCAGTCCCGCCATTCCGACATGTCCCGGATTTTCTCTGTCCCACTCCCTCTCTCTCTCTCTCTCTCTCTCCCTTTCTGGGTTACTTCCGGAATCAAGTGCGATCTCGGAATTTGACGCGACAAGCGCAATACGATATCGTCCTCGGAAAAGCGACTGCTCTTTATGGTCACGTAATAACTGCGTGGGACTGCCGCTGAGCGGAGAGGCAGGAATAGCGGGGAACGGTTTTGCGAACCGTAAGGGAGGCAAAGAGAGGAATGAAGGTAGAGCGAGAGCGAGAGAGAGAGAGAGAAGAGGTGGATGGACGAAGAAAAAGAGGCCGACGATGATGATGGGTGTAAGGGCGGCTGTCCGAGCTCGTTTTCGTCAGCCGTCGTTGCGAATCCCTCCGGGGACTCCGCGCGGCAGCTGTCTACGGACTGCCGGAGCTTGCCGTTCGTTGGAGAAGCCCCGGTCGAAATTTAACGCGGAACGATTCTTGGTCCGTGCCCCGCTTCGTTGGACCGCACTATCTACGATATCGTTGATAAAAAAAAAAATATCAAAGGAAAAAAATGATAGGGATAAAAGATAAACACATCCGGTGTTAGATAATATAAATTAGGTATACCATCTATAACGCCTACTTTAGATATGCGCCTTCATATTTAAAGCTGATCTGACAAGGTCCAGACTTGATTCGTCCTAGTACTAAATTCCACGTGATTGCACAAGAAATTCTGAAATAACGGGGCTTACTATTATTTTTTTTGCTGCACTGGACTGCGCTAGAATTATCCTTCTCGCTTTTGTCAAATGTTTGTTATTATTATAACTGAATTTAGTATACACTCTTTGTATTTAAAGTAAAGTGAAGTGTATGATCAGAAGCAAAAAGGAAAGTTCTAGTGCAATTCAATGCAGCGATAAAAAAAACCTATTCATATTTACTAATAATCTTACTTTTAAAGCCGCAGCATAGATTTTTGTATAACGCATAGTGAATAAGAGACTCAACCAATCAAAACCGTTTCTTTCCTTCCATTTCACGGAAAAGAGGAACTTTGATCGGTTGATTCTTTTATGCGTTATGCAAAAGTCTGCGCTGCGGTCTTAAGCGTAAAGAGTGTGTACTAGTTCAGATATAAAAGACAGATCTATTGTCAGCGAGATTATACGTCGCTTTTATTCGCGATAAGCGGCCTTAAGCGGCACGATACGGAATTGTTAGCCTAGGACGTGAGAGTTGAGAGAAGGGTGAAGGGCCATGCAGCCCTGTTCGAGGAGGCTCGCACACGCGCCCGACACTTTCGCTCCGATTAAGCTTAATTCATTCCGCCGACGAGGAGTCGAGGCAGAGGAGAAGACGTTATAACGCTAAACTGCTCCAAGAGAGCTCGCCGCGCTGCTTGCGCTGTCTGCCGTCCAATCCCGCCAAGTTAACCTCATTAATAAATTAATTAGATATTATTGTGTTGGAAGCCCACGGGGCGGCAGCTGCGGGTATATAACGCTCTCCTCGTTCTTTTTCCTCTTCTCCTCCTTCTTTCCTCTGCCATTTTCTTCCTCTCAAACCCGCAGACGTTCCGATATAACGAGGGAGAAGGGAGAATGAGGGGGGTCAGGACCTGTGACGTCACTTCTTGCGATGACAAAATGCGTGTTATAACCGCTCGCTGGCTACCCGCACATTTTTTCCCGACGTGGAGCTCTTCGAGCGACTGATCGATAAATATCCATGGCGTTTTTTTTCCGGTTTTTTCATAGATTTTAATAAACTCCGTAATCAGATTTTTAGAAAGAACGATTTTGCTAAAGTATCTAAAATTTTGGTTGAATTTGAAAATAATTTTGTTCAACTATTGAAATAATTATGTAGGTCGCACGGCGACAGCGCAAGCTAATTGATAGAATATTAACATTTTTTGCAGCCAATCATCAATTGCTCATTATGTTTGAGTTTCCTTATACATAATTATTTCGATAGTCCAACAAAGTTTTTTTTCTAATCTATATCTAACTAGATAATTTTTTATGTAATATCGGGATGTCAGAAACTTCGCATAAATAATTTATATGTTAAAAAAAAAATCACGCAAGTAATATAGAATTAAGGAAACTTTATCAACGTCTGTAATTAGAGGGACAAAGGACAAGATGATCGTAATGATAAAAGACACTTTGCTTGTCTAATATTTTCATTACAGAGAAAAGCGGTCTTTCGCGCGGCGGGAGAGAAGAGACGCGTCGAATTAGAAAGTGGAATTCTATCCCGAGTTTATGTAAAGCTGCGTGAAATAAATTTTAAGACGACGAGACGTAAAGAGGAGACTCTTTTCGCAATTTCCAGCGCGCTATCCAAGGAGCGCTGGCGGTCGGCGGCGCTCATTACGGGATAGGACGGCTCGTACTGGTAATGACAAAAAGCACACACGGCATTATCATTGCGGAGTGTATGGCATTAAAGCTGTAGGGGGCCAGGATTAGGATGTCGGCCATTACCGCGCGTCACTGACCGTTTATTCTACGCCGTGCACGGTGCGGTGACTTCCTCTAGACGCGCATATATGTATGCCCGCGATAAACGGAGGATGAGGACGCTCGCGAGGCCGGCCGGATCGTACATTCTCTATGTGCGTGATTCACCTTTCGATATCAATGTCAATTCAGCTTGATCGCTCGTCTTTATTTTAGCCGATCTCTCTCGCGGCGCGAAAAAAACAATTCTATCTGTCTCGAGAATGTAAGTTTTTTTTTACCTTCTCGACGAAAAAAATAATTCGTTACCTTCTCGTTTAAGTGTGTAACGCGTCTGTCGATGTAAATTTTTGTTTCTTATCGAATTACAAGAATTTCGTTTATTAATGTATTAATATATTTTTATTCGATCAGAAAAATTGTGTATATCTTTCTGTTTACTTTTTATCTTTTGCATCACTTTTTTTAATCAAGTCATTTAAGAGAAATTTTATTGATTTTAGAGAAACTTGTATATACAGATTATTGTGTATTAAAAGTAAATTGTATATTAATTTTACGTGAATTAGAGATATATTTCTGTCACTGTTTGCGTTCTTAAACTATTTGAATGTTAGCTGTGACAGTAAAGTAATAAGTTTATTGAGAGAGATTATTATTAGCTAAAAGAACAATTATTATTCATGCAAAGTTATGAAAGTTAAATAAATCTTTATTCCCTTATTTAATGATTTTCTTTCAATTAAAGCACTTCTATTCTATCTTTCTTTTTCTCTATCTCTCTCATCCGCAAAATTATTATACCAAATTTTTCCTTTCGGTTCCAGTAAAAATATAATAAACAGTATATATATTTCGTATGAATATAACGAACATACATACATTTATTGGTACTTGTTGGTAACCGATTTAACACGCAATCTATAACGCGTATTATTTGTACGCGATTAGATTCACCGCCAACATCATCTAAGATATTGATCACGATCGAATTCGATTAACCGCAATCTAATACGCGTAAACCAACGAATTGTTGACACAGTATACGAAAGACGAATGGAAAGGAAGAAAGATCTGATTACAATCATGAATCATGGCGGCCGGCGTCGCGTTCGCGAATCCGGCGGATTTAATGGAAGGAATGTTTACGAGAAGTCTTCTGCATCGCGCGTTCGCGCGCGCGCGCGCTCTCATGAACGTCGGGATCGAAATTGACCTTTAATCGCAGTGGCGCCACGCGAACATGAATAATTGGCCGCGTCAGGAGCGAATTCGACGACGGATAATGCCGCAATAGGCCGAATCGGCGCGTATCATTTATTCATTCGGACGGCTGGCCGGTCGGGCCGACGATACCGCGATGGTCGAGCCGCGAATTTGCAAATCGCATTAAGCTGCGCGCGGGGACAAAAAAGAAGGAAAAAAAGAACGAGGGAGAGAGAGAGAGAGAAAATACGCGAAAGAGAGGACCCGTCGTTTCGCGAGGATCAAAGTGCCCGCAATTTTCACTTACCGCCAACGGCATTCCGCCGCCAGTGACTCCCGCAATCCGTTGCTGCTTCCCACCGACCGCTGTTTTTCGATCGCGCCGCGAGCGTTCCGCAGTTATTCCGCGCCGAAATTGTTCGGCAATCGAGGTATAAGGATCTCCAGAGTTGGAAAAGTTAGTTTAGAAAAATAACTCGTTATCGTTTTTTTTTTCTGAAAAGTAATTCGTTACCGTTTATTAGTTATTACTGATTTTAAAAGGTTGTTATCGTTATCCTACTCAAAAAGTAACGAGTTGTTTCAATTTTCGTTACTTTTTCATTGAATTTTGATGATCCCTTTTTAGAGTGGCATCTAATTGCCTAGTCACTAAAACCCACTTTACACGATAGAATTCGAAATGGAATTCCATTTATAATTTTATGTGTCAGATTCCAAATACAATCATAGAAAAAATTCTTGTATTACAAGAAATATCTACGATATCGAATACGTAGGTTAAGTTATAATTTAGGACATTTATGTATGGATAAGGTTTGTTTACTTTAATCTAATTTATAGATATGACTTTATTCACAGCGTTTATAGATTTTCAATTTTCATTATACCAGGTATAATTCATTCTACCATGATATAGTTGACCAATCACGAGTATTTACACCCTGCTCGTATTTGATGCGTCTTTTATATTTATAAAAATTAGGCATTATAGTTATAAATTTAATAATTCTGATTATTCACATGTTTTTTGCATCACACGATGCATAAAATTATAAATGGAATTCTATCTCGAATTCTATCGAGACGCGAATTATACATCGTCTTAATTGACTACTTCAACACGAGATCTAATAATATTGATTATGATGGTTATATGATACAACGTGTGAGCGACTAAAGAAAATATAATATATCTGTAAACGAATTCTTCGATCGAGTCGGAGGATCAGTACACGAAAAGAATAATTTTATTGAAGTATCTAAAAATTTAGCTATGGAACACTAGAAGTATATTCTTTTTAGCTAAAGTTCTTGCACGTGAGAGAGAAAAAAAAGAGAAGATAAACCATGCAAGAAGTTCAGCTAAAAAAATAGGTCTTAGGAAAAAAAATTTTATGCCTTCAGTATACCTAACTGTTTAGTTGAGGTATTTTTTAACAGCAACCAAATATTTTGTTTATATAAGAAAAATTTTTTTGCTTTTGTGAAATAATTTTTCTGCTTTGTAAATAACAAAAATATTTGTTTATACCAACTAAAGAATTTAGTTTGTAAAATAATTATAGTTTGGTATACATAATAATATTTTAACAAAAAATTTTTATTCAGTATATTTCAACCAAATTTTTATTGCCATAGCAAAATTTTGGTTTACATATAGAACAAAACATTTTTCCTAGTGTAGATACAGATTTGGAAATAATTTTGTTGGACCATTAAAATAATTATGTATATAGAATGCTTAAACGTTGACGACAGTGCTGCAAAAAGTTTTTAACAACTAGTTTGAGCGTCTTACATAATTATTTCGACGGTCCAAACAAAGTCATTTTTAATAATTCTATCTAACTAAATTTTTTAGATACTTTAGCAAAACCGTTCTTTCCGTGTAGATGAATAATGATAATAAAGAGTATGGAATGCTGGGACGCGTCATCTTGATTCAATCGCGAGTCCGATGATCAGAAGTAAAATCATGAAAGCTGGGCCGAGCCACGAATCGAAATTCTCTCGTTGACGGACCACGTATTAAACGTATGTAAACGAGAATATCGCACATATTCTCGTAATGAAAGTGAATTTTCTCTGGAACGGGGAGGAGAGAGGCGACAGACTAGAAAGAAAAAAAAAGAAAGAGAGAGAAAGAGATATAAAGAGAGAGCGTAATGCGGAGGAGCGCTTACGGATGAGAAAAGCACACACGCGCTTTTCGCGCGCGCGGACACGCCTCCTTTTCATCCTTTCCTGAGGTGCACGGGGGCAGAAAACGACCGAGAGAAAAAGGAGATGCGGGGGCACAGTGGCGCAGAACGAACGAAGGGGGGAAAGAGAGGGAACCGCGGGAAGAACGGAGCGATTGCAGTGGTGCAGGCGAGGGGCGGGAGGTAGGTGAGAAGAGAGCAAGGATCGCGGGGGTTTTACTCCGGTATACATCGGGGTAAGGAGGCTCCTCTTTTCGTCCCCCTTGCTTTTCTCCCGTTTCTCCCCGTTTACCCCTTACAGCCTCCGGCGGCTGCGGGCGACGGCGGCTCCTGTTTTACGCTTTTCGACTTTTTCAAGATTTATCCTTACCGCTTCCTCGCTAAATCGCTTTCCGGGCGAAATTTACGGTCGGGCAATAATACAGAAGGAGCGAGCCCGGGCGAGTTGCACACAGTCCGTGACTACGGTATAAGGGCGAAAGAGGGGGCGGACGGGGGTACAGGAAGGAGCGAAGAGCTCGGGCTCTCTACGGCCGTCCAGCCGAGTAACGGGGATCTCACATACATTCCCGGCACGTTCCCGGCTTCTTCTCTACCTGACTGACTGCTTCCACCCCTCTCGCACTCTTTCTTTACGAGCTTCCTCTCTTTACCCTATCTAATCCCGCGCGTACGCCGCGCCGCACCTCACGACCGGATCCATTCCGCCGCCTCCGGAGGTGGCTATGATCGTTCGGTGTGTCGTCACCGCAATGCCCGTGATTTGGCATAGGATTAAACGTAATATTTTCGCGGAAGGAAATTTTTGCTAAATTCTAAAAATTTAGCTTGAAGAGATCTGAAAATAATTTTGTTAAATCATAAAAATAATTATGTAGAACGCTCAAGCTGGTTGCTAGAATATCAAATATTTTTTTGCAGCATTGCTCATTATACTTCGACCTACATAATTACTTTGATAATCCGACATAATTATTTTTGCAGATCTGTATCCAGCTAAATTTTTAGATACTTCAACAAAATTGTTTTTTCCCTGTTTCAGCAAAATCGTCGTTAATTTGGCGCAAATACAGACACAAAGCATCAACGACAATCCACGTGAAACTCGTAAAATTTAGACGGTACTATCGTGAAAATTCTTACAAAATATATTGAATACGTTAACATTTACAGGAGAAGCCATTATAATAACGTTGAAACAGTGCCATATTTTACGGCAAGAAAAATGCAAATGAAGGTTAATGTACACTCAAAAAGAAATATACACTCAAAAAAGTTATATTGCAGTTACAGCGAAAATTATCTAAGTACAAAGAATAGCTAAAATAGATAAATTTTTAACAATTATCGCGATATTGGATATGTATTGCATCTAATCATATAGATGACAGATAGAATTTAAATTTAGATAGTATTATAAATTCTATGTGTAACATACACAATTTTTCGATCAGATACAAAAAACAGCTGTAATTCTAGCTGGATCAGCAAAATATTTTTTGCGTATTAAAATAAATATAATGCAAATTTAAATAATAAAGCGACAAGAAACTACGAGTCAAAAAACAATTTAATATAATCTAAACAAAATTAGAAAAACTATTTTTTTTCCAAATAAAGATGTTATTTTTAAAGATTTTTCAGCATTTTAGATATAGTAATGGTTCATATTCTATAACGGCATCAGTCGTACGCATCCTGGTAACCTTGGTAAAGATTCACAGAATTGTGAGAGAAAGATAAAAATAACGACGTAAATTTCGGTACGCTCATGGAAGATGCAGAAAAATGTTTACTGCATAACGATCTTTACCAGTCTCGGGGAAGTTCGCGGGAGATGAGATTACTCGGAACGAGGTTTATACGCTATGCGGCAAAGTTGTAAGCGAGTCGCGAATTTGGCAACTCGACCGCGATGCGGACGCAGGATGGTCCTCAAATGGCGTAACACGCTCGTTGTCAGTTCCCTCCGCGCAACTTTATCACCTCTCCGATACGAATTGACTGCAACGTGGCTGGGACAAACGCCAAATCCGCAGTGGTGTATTATAACCCATACACTTTATCCTGAGGATATCCCAAATTGTCCCATATTGACAAAGCGATCCCATTCGGCGATCATAAAGAAAATATCATAGGATATTAATAAAATATCTTATGATATCCTACCATATTCAAATCCTTCCACCACACGACACAGTTTTCCAAGAAATGTCCTAAGGATGCCCAGAGTACAGCAAAGGTTTGCAATTAAAGAGTATCAGAACTAAAAGATTAGAAGTAAAGAATATCATAGTTGGGTGAACTATACACAGAGGCATTCGGATAAAGTTTCCGAACGCAGCCTAAGAATATATAAATTATAAAGATATGATTATATATTATTTCAAATTAATCTTTTATTTCATTATGTATAATAATGGGATAATAACATATTTTTCGCTTCCATAATATGATATCTTAAAATATTTTCCTTTTATTTTAGATAACAACCACATATATACACACACGCATATATACTTGTGATATCTCATGGAGTTCCTTGAATATCCCACGGATGTCGTCTAATTGTAAGACGTCCGTGAGATCTCACACATGCGGACATCCTCTGGATCCGTTGGATCCATGGACATCCGTTGGATAATTGATAACATCAACGGATATTACAAGATTATCCCAAAATGACGTTCGTTGAACATCCCTAGGATAAAGTGTGCTGTGTGGGAAGATACAAGTACGAGAAATACACACGTGCACGATTGCACGGACGGTTGAACGAACGATAATTCCACGTACTATCTCGTGCGCCACAGATTTGTAAAAATGAATCTCACAGAAATATAGCGAGGAGTCGCTCGATTCTGTTGAATAATGTATGCACGACAATGGTATATCTGATGCATGATTCATGAAGACTATTAGTGAATGTATCGGCAAATGCTTACTTGTTTACAATTACCTGATTTCTTTCTTTTTAACGATCTAATGGCAAACCTGACCTCTACAGCATGAAATATCGCAGTAATATAGCAATATTTTATTTTAGCTGACATAGGAATATTGTTACAATATTACAGCAACGTTTTATGAAATATTACAATCTTTCAAAGTAACATTACTGTACTGCCAGTATTGAAAATTGTATTGTATGTTGCGTGCTTTCTAAATTTCTTGAAGTGAATCTAATTCCGAAAGAGTGAAATCTCACTCCAAAAAAGAAGTGAAAATCTGCTATTCTTATTCAAAAGTGCAAATATTTTCACTCTTTTTTTAATAGGTATTTTGACTCTCTTGAAGTGGGATCCAAAAAATTTAGAGAATATACTATAGTTTTTTAGTACTGGGTAGTGTGCATCGAAACATGGCCCGTAAAAGTGATTATTATACAAATTTTATATATGTAGAATTAATGTACGTCAATCTTAAAAAACTTAAGGTTGCATTAATAAAGGGAGATCTAAATAGTAAAAATACAATCATCAAGCGTGAGATTAATAATTTAACTCAAACGCCCAGGATGCAATCGGATCAGTAGTCACCCTGTAGCCATCCGTTTGCGTTAGAGAGTGTTGAGTAAACACGTGCCGGACATCTCGTCGACGCCTTTCTCCGGATCTTTCCCGCGCGGAAAAGCCGGGCGATAAATAATATAAATGGACCTCAAACGTGACGACGCGACGAGTATCATCGAGGCAGAGAGCGAATGGTCACTCGGCAGCACGTGACCACCCGCGATCATCCCACACGCCGGGGATTCCCTCGCGTACAGCCGGCCGGAGATACCATAAGTATGGATATAACCACATCAGTACAAAAAACAAACAATTAAAGATGAAAAAAAAAAAAAGAAAAGGATGTAGCATTTTAAAAAGTAGAATTTATGAGTATAAAAATAATTAAAAAACAGCGAATTATATCGGAAAGAAATAGAAATTAATCCTTCAAAGCTGACGATAAGTCTCTGGGACTCACTCCATTATAATCTCTTTGTCAAAAATGTCAAACGATTCAATTCTTTTTATGTTATACATTTTCAAATTTGAACTATTGTTATTAAAATTATTTATGATTATATATATAACATTTATTCTTTTTTATACGAATTGTTATTTGATTTCTTGAAATTAATAGTGAATTTTAATTAACATAAATTAAGTGAATCTTACAGACCCAGCATTAATAATTGTTACAGATTTTATCAACTTGAAGTTAAGAAAAAAAATTTTTTTTTAATATGTATATGTAATAGTTTACATAGTCTGACAATGAATATAATTTGATATTTAATTTTACCACAATTGCATTTAAACCGAGATGTTCCAAGATGTCTCGTATTTTACTCACACCGGATGAGAGAGAAAGACGGCGACCGCAAGCTCGCCGGCGCGGCGCACAGAGAGTACGGGTGAATCGAGTCGTCTAAGGGGCGTGACATATTGGACGAAATTGGCGCATATCAAACAGGGAAGCAATTGAAATAGCGGCGGGATCCGGGGATCCCCGCGTCCCGGTTCGCGCGCGCTCTCGGTTCCGCTGGAAATGGTGCCCTCGGGGCTCGGAGCCGGGCTCGGAAACGAAACCCTCGACTGCGCATCCCCTATTCCCTCTCGCAGCCCGCGGCTTCGGGCCCTCCACCTCCTCCACCTCCTTGTCCTCCCTCGTCCCCGTTCGCGCATCGAGTGATATTACACCGCCTAGGAGTCTATCCGCTCTCGCGGTCTCTTTCCATCGCAGACGCGCGCGAGACCGACGGTACCTCTTCTCGGAACAAACCTAACTTTGGCTTGATATAACTTTGCCGCGGCAAACGCAATAACGCCGCGTGCTTGCGTGCAATGACCTACAATAGGGTGGCGATGATCCGCGGTATCTTGGGGCTTTTGGTATCTCACACTCGCTCGCAAAAATCGGTAACTTAAATATAGTTTTTGCGATATAAATATAAATTATATATATGTGTATATAAGGCGATCGCAAATACAAATATTCATGTTTTTCTAAGGATAAAAGTTAACGTAATAACAATTTTTATCTAGACTAAGGTAATTTACAGAAAGATGTGAGATCAAACTGTGTTCCTGAAAGGAAAAAGATTAGCGTTGTAACGGTTTTTATCTGGACGAACGTAATTTACAGAAAGATGTAAAATCAGATATCTTTCTGACTCGATATCGAAGAATATTGGAGAATTCGACGTTTGCTCTCTCCCCCGCATCTGCTCGCAGTACCCTGCAGTAGGAGCGATTGTGGAAGCTTTATTTTTCGCGCGCAGCATCTCGTGGAGGCCGATGGGATTCTTGCTCGAGGCAGAGAAGTCAGGCTCGTCGTAGCTCTGTCGCGAGTCTGCGTAACCAGAGAATCAATACGATCCTCCTCTTCCTCCTCCTCGTTCTCTTCTGCGTTCGGTGCGCCAATTGAGCTCGTTGAATCTGTGCACCGAGCCACGTGGTTAACTTGTGTGGCGCGCGAGTGCACGCGCACGCACTCACGCCCGCATGCACGTACATACGCACGCAGGACGGTGATGCACGCGTGTGCACGCACGTGCGTCGCACGCCGTGCGATTTCACGCACACGCGCGGCGAACACAAATTCAACCAACCGCCTATCCACTCGCGATCGATGAACGGAGACGCGCCCGCGTGCCGCAGCCACCAAACAAACTCATCCGTGTAATTGGCAAATTGACAGATTAATTCAATCACACCGTCGATGCTGTTTCTTCGTCTCGGAGCTCGCCCGATTCGGCATCACGTTAATGTATTCCGTCGACGAGGAGACGGCTCCGATTTTCATCCGAGGATTGGCTCGGGTGTTGTTTTTTTCGCCGGATTATCAATTACGTTGTTGTTTTATAGTTTATACATATAATACAAAATAAAGTAAAACTTCTATTTCCTAAAAGAATCTAATCATGGAGATATTTGTCTCGTCGTATTGTAATATTCTTCTCTTCTTATTTTCAGTTTTATCAATTACATCACTGTTTTATATAATACACAAAGTAAACCAGATGAAATCTCCGTTATCTCTCTGTTTATCTGTTATTTAAAAGAATAAAGAATCGTGGAGATACTTGTTTGATGATAGTTTTATGATAATTTTATAATAATGATAGTATAATCTTTTATTTATTGTATGACATTGATATATAAAGCAAGATGACGAATTAAATGCAAGAGTACCTAATTTATACTCTTCTCTCTTTATTTCAATAATTATAGAAATGTTTTTCGAACACCTGGGCAGAATACGTGAAAAATGTCTAGCAATATCAGAGGAAATATTAAAATCGTACATTCTAAAAAATATGAGTGTGAATTTATAATACCATACAATGTCCATATAATTTTCAACGTGTTAATATTAACATTAACACTAACATGGTGAATGAAATTTAGAATCCCTAGTGTTTATATTACATCATAGTGTGGATTTATTTATCCACATTATTTTAAAATCCATGATGTTAGATCCACACGATGTTGCTGTTAATATTAACACGGTGAAAATTATTATATATAGATATCGCCTGGTGTTAAATTCATACCCACATTTTTTAGAATGTAACTGTCTAACTATAATCACTTCATTGTGGCTATTTGCATCCAGACTTAATCTCATCAAACTGCACTGCCGGTACGTTTCTTTCCACAATCGGACTACGGTCCGCAGTGTGATAATCGAAGCGTACCACCCGCAGTGCGGTGCGCGATAGACGGAATAAATCAAATGTTGAATGGATAAGCGGGAAATAAACCGAAAACCGCCGGTCGCTCTGTAAATGGAGACAGAAAGGCAGAAGAAGAGAGACAGAAAGAGACCGAGGGAATGAGGCAACGAGAACGGCGAGAACGCGCGAGTGAAGGATATAAACACGGGTCGCTTCTCTCCCCTTTTTGTAAAAAGGGCGACAGAAAGAGAGATTGGGGAACGGGGAATGTTCTCTCGAGTGTACACGTCGAGAAGGGCGTGTGCAATGCGGTGGAATCGAGTGGAGCGAAAAGTCAAATAGAGTCGACCTGCGCCGTGGTGTGTCAGGAGAGACGAGAGAGAGAGAGAGAGAGACGAGCGGAAGAAGAGAGTGCTATCAGATCAAGTGGTTCCGCACTTACAAGCGCAATTTTGAATTAGCTACCCTTTTCAGCGTCTCTCACCGCCTGCAGCTTCCGAAAAACGAGAACCCTTCGTCCCTTTTGCGACGAAATCATCGGGAACAAAAACAATTTGTGCATTATCAGAATTACAATTGTGAATAACAAAAATGAAACATTTGTGTGAATTATATATAATAGAATAATAGAATAATTTTATTATGTTAACATATTACATTAACATATAATAGAATAATTTCTTTGTAATAAAATAATTGTGGATAGTTATGGTATAAAATTATAATGAAATAATTACATCGGATAATCATGAAATATTATGCCGTGATTGTGTGTTCGTACGCGTCGCATGAAGATACCCTCGTTTCAATGAAATAGTGGCGTTTTTATACCCCTCCAAAAGAAAGGGCAACAGGACGTGATTTTGTCCTAGTGAATAGGTCGAAAGGTTCCGTTTCCGGACACCGTGGCATGCATTTATGGTTCTTATAGGATCGAGAGAATAGGGGAGACTAGCACAAAAAGCCCTTTGTGATTGGCTGTCACCGATACAGCATGAAAATAATATTAATTTTTCGAAAACTCTCAACAACGTTCCATATCTGCATTTACTTTCTTTTAAAATATACACGGAACGATTCTGCTCTGACGTATCTAAAAATTTTAGCTAGATACAAATCTGAAAAAAATTTTTTGGACCATTAAAATAATTATGTAGAACGCTTAAGCGTTACTGACAAAGTTTTAACATTCTAGCAACCAGTTTGAGTGTCCTACATAATTATTTTGATGATTCAAATAAAATTATTTCCAGACCTGTATCTACAGATAAATTTTTAAATACTTCAACAAAATCATTCTTTTCGTGTATTTTTGCATGCACTCCAGGTCGAAAGTTTCGGAAACACTTTTTAAAATTGACATTTTTTAAATTATTTTACTCAAATATCTATAATATATTTTTTAACAATAATTCTTCAGATCCAATAACAGTTATTATACTGAGAAAAAAAATTATCATGTACATGCATTCTCCAACGAAAGAAATAAAGACAACTAAATTAATTTAGTCAAATGAACAATTTTTTTCTCAGTGTAGTTCTAAACACGTTGCTAAGAATATTTGTCACTTATAGTGAGTGAATAAGTATAAATGTTAACCCAAAAATATCAATTTTTTTTAAAGTGTTTCCAATCTTTTGACTTGAAGTTTATTTCTTATATTAAAAATCTTCCTAATAATGTCTCGTTTATTTATAGAAATACGATAAACCGTGAAATCAATTAGGATTAAATTGTCTTTTCATCTACGATTTAAAAGTGCTATCTTCGAAGATTAAACTTGGCAATCGGCAATTGGCCCGAATAAAGAGATTCAGTTACGATCTCGGGACCGCAAGTTAAGTTAAGACTGTAACTTACGGTGCAGCGCAGTCTTAATCAACTTTCAATTAAAACTTGTCTGTACAGACCAGCGCTCGAGGAGGGCAGCGACGCGGTATAAAGCAGAGTCGATATAAATCAATAATCAGTACAAATTCAATCGCGGCCAGCTCCATTTTCTTACTCGATAATGAGAATCTCTTGTGATGCTTACATCGTACTTATAATGAAGTCGCCTTACCCTCCTGTCTCGTTCTCAATCTAAAAGTAGATCAGCTTGCAAACTTTAACGGTCTTAATTCTGTATTCCTAAACAAACTTGCCGTTACTACCCGACTTACGTATTTTACTTCTATCTCATTATGAGCCGTATTTATATTGTTCAGTAAATATTAAAATCCGATAAAGGAATATCGCGAGAATGTTGATGAAAGAGAGAAAGAGAGAGAGGCACGATTTTATTTTTTAAATTGATATTACCACTAATTACGTACATTGCATTACTTCAATTATCTCTCTACCGCGATATCTGCAACGCTTGCTTTTCTTATTTTTAATCCGCTGGTATTGCAATAATTATTTTCGGACAGTTTCACGGATCCCTGCGTAATGTACGAGATAATGATTGCTGTTTAGCGGCCGTATTAATTATTTAATGCTGTTGTTGTTGGTATCACATAACCGCCCGTCGTTCCAAATGGCATAGGGATTGCGTCGCTACGATTCGCTCATTACATGCTATTAATTTATAATCAGTTATTCAATTCGGTCGAATTAATTTATTTACACATTTAATATGGGAGTTATAACGATACCCGGATTCTATATTTGCGGCTTTCACGCTTCGACCTTGCCGAAAACGATTTTGCATCACCGATTTACGTGGCGTCATTTTAAATCGCTATAATTTAGATTTAAAATTTATCAAGAGCCATCCTACGTCTTTCTTCTCCCCTTTCACTTCGGATCAGTTATTTTCCATTTTCTTTCAGAGTTACGTAACGAATTCTTATTTCAACTACTTAAAGAACTTCATATTGTTAGCAGATTAGATTTAATGATGAAGTAATAATAATTTTATTAACGTGACTTTTCGGCATTACACCGTCGGTAATATGAACGGATTAAATCAAGGCGTACAATTTGATAGTACAATAATATCACGTCGCTTGGTAATCCGCTTAACCCTTCCTGGACCAGTGATTTCAATTGGAATCACATATACGTTATGTCTTATGCAAACAAATCCGTTTAATCTGAGAGTAACTACAGTGTTTCTTCGAGCTTTCTTTAATGATTAACACTCTCGAGCTCAAAGAATCACGAAAAAGTAAAATGCGTGATTAAATTTTAGTCATTTCGGTTTCTTCGGTATTTTTTCTTCGGAAAAAATGATTTTGCTAAAGGATCAAAAAAGTTAGATATAAATACAGATCTGAAAATAATTTTGTTAGATTAGCAAAATAACTATATATAGGACTAAATGTGGTTCCTTCAATATCAAAACTGTTTGCAATATTACTTTGATTACATTTGAGCGTTTTACGATTATTCTGATGGTTAAAAAAAAAATTCATTTTTAGATCTGTATTTAGCCAAATTTTTAGATACTTTAACAAAATCGTTCTTTGCATGTAGCAGCAATATAACGATCTGCTCGTCAAACGTGCAATATTACAAGAAGTAGACAAAATAAAGGAACGCGCATCTAACGAAAAGAATGCATTTAATGAAGGACAAAAAATAATGTAAACACATTTAATATATGTGCAGAGAATACATTACTTGTTTCATATTAATTAATACAGATAAAGGTAGTCAATATTGTTTATTTTTATTGGAATAGAATACAAATTTTGAATAAATATAGTGCAAATGTCATTTTTCCAGCAAAACATCTTTTGTTTACTTAAAAGACATTGGAAAAAGAAATCTTCTCACTCTGTTCTTTAAAACTGCTCAATAATTCGATGATACTCAAATCAGGCGATTGCTTTGGCCAAGAAAAATATTGAAGTTTTAAAAAACTGAGAATGATACTCAAATCAGGCGATTGCTTTGGCCAAGAAAAATATTGAAGTTTTAAAAAAACTGAGAACATCTCTCTGGAAAATAAATCAGAAGTAAATTTCCTCCTGCAAGATTACTTGTATAAGCAACTGAAAGACGTTTAGCTAAAAGAATAATATAATATTCCATTAGTGATTATTCAAGCACTGTATGACTCTATTCCAATAAGGATACACAAAAAGAATAAAAAGGTTTTGCTAAAATATCTAAAAATTTAGATTTTTTTTAGCAATTTAGAGACAGGTCTGAAAATAATTTTGTCGAACCATCAAAATTATTACGTAGGATGCCCAACCATAGTAAGCAATGTTACAAAAAGTTTCGACATCATAGCAACTAGTTTGATCGTCTTATTTAATAATTTTGACGGTGCAATAAAATTATTTTAAAATCTGTATTCAGTTAAATTTTTAGATACTTCAGCAAACTTGTTCTTTTCACGTAGAATCTGCATTAAAAGCAAATTTGGCGGGCCAACCTTGTATTAATAAATTAAGTATGCAGCATTTCCGATTATTTAGTGTTGTGTTCACATTATTTTATCCCTTCTAGATTCTATTATCGAACGCTTTGCACATACTGACAGAATATAAAATGCTACGTTCACAATGTTTTCCGACGTTAAGCACGTTTCTTCGCGAGGAGCGTATCTGCCGCGATGTTCGCAAAGTGATATACCGAAGGAGCTATTTTGCGAGGAGGTGATGCAGAAGTAGGTGGAGGAAGAGGACGAGGAGCAAGCTCAGGGCGCACTTACGAAAGTTTACGTATAGCGGCGCGAATAGTTTTACATTATTACATGCGTGGGGGAGGAGACGATGCGAGGAAGTTACCGTGAGAGA
>NW_017257819.1:85865-96124 GCF_001594055.1 Mycetomoellerius zeteki
TAATTCCCGGTTAGTTTGGACGCCGGCGTCGCGCGTTCGATACCGTCGAGTGCGCCGCGCCAGTAAAGGGGTTATGGCACGGGGGAGCAATACCATATGCAAAGTTAACCTCCATTAAATGCGTTAACTCGGCGACGAGCATGCTCCGATGCGCTTAACCAAAGTACATTACACCGATGCTCGATGCGAGAGCGATCTCGTCGCGAGGAGAACGAGCGAGCGAGAACGCGGCCGTATTCTCTATGTACATACATAGGATGTCCCGTGGCGTCTCACATGCCCGTTTGTAGCCTCTCTGATTAAATGTTGAACCTGTTTTCTTTCTTCAGAAATTACAAGCGAAATTTAAAAGATTTTATTTGGAGGATTTTATTTAAAAAAATTTTTCACATCAAGTATATATCGTTCATTTTTCCTATGACAACGACATAATTAAAAAATATTCATTTTTGTAATGACTTGCAAGAAAGAAAGGAAAACATAAAAAAAAAAGAAAAACATATATATACTTTAAAAGAACGTATTTTTATTCCTTAATCGATTTACAATCAATTATTACATGAAAATATTACATTTCAAAATTAATATATAATATTATAAATTTTAAGGATTAAAAACATTCAAATTCATTTTCTGAAAAACTTTATGCTTTGAGTTTTGTCGTTGTTGTAGCAAATGAGCGATGTTATTTGTTGTTAATTAATTAATGAAAATATTTGATAGTTGTACGTAATTAATTTAAGAAAATGGTGTATATCAGTCTACGACGAGACCCTGTGTCTGCGTCACGCGCTTCTAATTGTTCTCGCCAAGACGAGAAGGCGTATTTACCCACAGCTCGTTTCGTCCTCGATTTCTTTTTGACGAGACAATGCGGCCCGTTAACCTCGCGACCGTCCATGCCGTAATATTATCGAAGGAGCCAATGTACAATCATATCGTAGACGACACGATATTACATTCTGGGCCACGCTAAAAAATCGACGCATTGTTGCTGCTAATGCTACTGTATGGGCGTTAATGTTCCTTTCGTTGAAAACGATTCGATGATGTAGCAGTTGTAGCTATACGCGAGCAAAAATGAAAGAAAGTGAAAAAAAATACGCAAAAGAGTAAGCATAGCTTTCTCTATGGCGTTTATCAAGATGGCAACACTTTGTGAACTTTGCACAAAAATCGAATCTAATAAATTGCCGAATATAATAATTATTTCGTTAGTCCAACTTTATATGATGAATGTATTTTGTAATGTATTTTCTAATTATATTTTGCAGAGAATATTATTTTATTAGTATGTTTTTTGGACATACATTGTACAGTGAGTGCAAAAGTCTTTATACACTGTTAAATCTACAGTGTCAAATTTAACCTAATTTAAGTCGCCACTATTTCTATTCAATTATATCATTATTTTTTTATATTTATTTTATACTGAAACAATGGTTGACTATTAACATGTTTTTAATTGAATATTTCTAACTGGAGAGATACCTTTTAAAAAATTTTATTTTTAGGAAGTAAACATTTTTTTAAATTATTTTATTACATACAAAAATATGTAATAATTAAAATAATGGAACAAAGTATAGCATTACTTCAATTATATCATGTTCTTAAAAAATAGTGTTAAAAAATTTGGTAATTATACCAATCGATAGAACAAAGTTTTAGCTTTAAGAATTTGTTTTTTGAATTGCGATACGATGATTTTTAACTGAGTTATGAGCAATCAAAATCAAAATGTTCCCTTTATCTAATTCGTGATAATTTAGTAACAAAAAATCTCGAGAACATTTTTGAAAAATGATTTTGTCGAGAAAATTTTGGGTTTTCACGTTAGAAAGTTGAAAATTTTTACAAGTATTTTTGGGCACGTAACAGGCCCACAAAATGAGAAGAAAATTTTCCTATTTTATCTAACTATAGTTATTCTTATATGTAAAATTACAAAACTTACAGAAACACAAAAGACAAAAGTGAATTTTCAAAAGTAGAGATTTTAAGTTTTAAACACCGTTTTTTTTTTTCAATTTAAATTTTTTTTATTTTTAACAAAGAGCTGTTTACATTTTGAAATTCATAGCACTATAAACATTTATTTTAATCCAATATATATATATATCTTAATAAGCAAAAATGTGAAAAATTGTATTATTTAAATTAATTTATATAAAAAGTATTCATACAGTCGAGAAATTTTGTTTCTAAGATGAACGCGATTATTTTCGCGAAGCTCTTTTGTTTATTAGGACAAAATTGTTAATAAATTGTTAATTAATGTTTATTTTTACTGTATATACATATATTATAAGTAAGAATTTTGATTCCAATCGCTTTGCATTAAATCTTATTAAACACATTAATGTTTGTACCATAATTTAGATGATGTCCATCATCTTTTCAATGACATCTTCGTCCCGCATGCTCTCATTCGTTTCGTTGCGAAGGGTTCCGGCAGAGCCCGCGCTTTCGCTTTCTCTTTCTCCACGCCTCTCGGTTCACGTTAGAAGATACTTATTAAATTGTGTCATCCACGAATAAGGGCTAACGCGCTGCATCCAATTTGTGCCGCTTAATTAATTCCCTCCAATTTATTCCCCGAGACCGGCCAATAAAGAAACCCGGGACCCGCGTCGTTCGCCGGTCAACGAGCGCCGCCGATGCCACCGCAATATTGTCCCTAATGAAATCTTCGTTAATCGCGAGAGCCACTCCACCGCGTCGCGCCGCGCCGGCGAGTTTTCCGACGTAACTTGCGACGTCAATTGCAGGCTAGCTCCACGAATTTCTCGCGCGGTTGCATCGCGTCGCACGCGATCTGCACAATGTTGCATTGATACCATCATCCGCCGCCCGTTTCTCCTTTCGAGAAAACGATAACGGACAACTGCACGGAACAACACAGTTAGCGCTATTTTCGCGGAAACTGCAGTTTATCTACACTCGTGGATGTGGCACGCTGTCTTCTAATTTCTGTATTTTATTTTCGATAAAATAATAAACAATCTGAAAAATGCTATTTCTAGAATTCTTATTCGTTGTTTATCGTTTGACTATCACGAATAAATAGTACTTACTTTTTATTGTTGTTTACTACACTAACCTTTTGCTTTTATATGGAAAGAACGATTTTGCTGAAATATATCCAGAAATTTAGTTAGATACAGATCTGAAAATAATTTTGTAATCGAACATCAAAATATTATGTAGAAAATTTAAGCATGATGAGCAACGTTGGAAAAAATTTTAACATTCTAGCAACCAGCTTGAACATCCGACATAATTATTTTGATAGATCAACAAAATTATTTTCAGATTTGTATCTCGCTAAATTTTTACATACTGAACAAAATAGTTCCTTCTTTGTACCAATATTTTAGCTTTGCTATAGTCATATATTTTGTAATATTATATGTATTATTGTGTTTCGGCGGAAACTCAATCCTTTATCATAGCGCGCAAAAGCATTGCTGCAAGATATCAGCCTTCTTCAGAGAAAAATGTAAAACGCGTATATTTATTTTACTTGTTAAAGTTAATTGAGTAGGAGTGTCTAAAATTTTGTTAGATTCAAGCATCCCTGAATATCTGGTTGCGTGCAGATCGAGTATCTTTCGCGTTCGCGTCGGGATGGAAGCGGGAAGAGGAAAGAGCAGGGCCCGACGGAAAGCTAATTACAAAATTATCGCTTTTAATTGCGATTCCCGCTATTTGCGCAATGGCGCGGCGGTGGAAGCGCGCGATTGTCGTCGCGTGCCGAATTATTGGATGTTGACGTCACCAGCCACCGCTCTACCGCCGCTGCCGCTTCCACCGCTGCCATCGCCGTTGAGACCCGATGCGGCACCGCTTTGCTCATAATTGCCGGCACCAATTATGCAATTAGCGTCGCGCTCTAATGAGCGCGCAGTGTTATACGCGCGGAATCTAAACACCCGGCTATCCGACACCCATTCCGCACTCGCGCAGCACACCGAACCGTGTCTTTGTTTACCCCTAAAGCGCGATATACGCCCCTATCCGGTTTAACTTTCATTAACGCATTATGCATTATCGCGAACAATACCAATCCGTAAGATTATTTCCCAGATGATGTGCGTTTAATGCTCTATCAGCACAAATATATATGCAAGTTTGATTGTTAATCCTACGTATTGTAGTTGGAAAAGCAATTGGTACTAATTATATGGAAAATTGAGTTTCGGTGAAATGAGTTTATTTTCACATATGTATAATAGCTTATAATGTTGTTTATAGTGTAGTGAACAAAAGATGTTATAAACACAAAGCTCAATAAAGGACACATGATTGAAAAAATTTGTTTTAAATTTAACACATTCCACGTGTTCTAAACGGTTAACTCAAATTTTTATGTTAATTTAAATGTAAGATGAATAACGTAAGATGTTAGACATTATTATGACACAAGTGTCATGTAAAAAAAATAATACAAAAATTAATAAATTTCTAAGAAAAAATTGTGGAAGACTATTTTTTAAATAAAATTGACATTTTTGATACATTAAATTAATGTGTAGTTTATGCATTCATCTTAGAATTTACATTTTTAAATATATAAAATTTTTATATTACTTCATCACTTACTCATAAATTATATTATTTTTACCCTGAGAAATGTTGAATATCATTTTAACACGAAATATTTAAGTAGCATAATCACATTATGTTAAATTAACACTCGAATGTGTTAAAAATTTAACATAAAATTTTAATAAAGACTTGAATGGACCGTTTTCAACACAAATACAAAATATTTTTTACTGTACAATTTTTGAGTTATGATGTATAAAAAAAATGTAAAATATGTGCTTACAAAGAACCTTTACATCATGGTTCAAAAAATATTCATTAAACTTCATGCGTGTGACATCTTTTGTTCATCACGTATACATTATAAACTACATTGTATGTGAAACCCAACTCATTCCATCGAGATTTAATTTCATATAATTCCATATAATTAGTGCAGAGTTTTTATGTAAAATTTAACACATTTCATGTATCCCCAATGGTCCACTGAAATTTTTGTGTTATAACTTTAGCATTAGATGAATATGTTAGAAACTAACACAAATATTATGTAAAAAATTAACACAAAAAATATAACACTGAAATTTGTAAGCAAATTGTAAAAGCACATTTCCTTAAAAAATTAGCATTTATAGTGTATTAAATTTTATTCGTTTATATTAGGATTTACGTTTTAAAATACATTATTTTTATGTTAATTATTCACTACTCATAAATTGTATTATTTTAACACTAAGAAATGTTGAATACGAATTTAACATAAAATGTTCAAATAACAAAAAATTAACAAGCGGATTTAACACAAATACAACATTTTTTTACTATGTGTCTCAGATTAACCGTTTTCGGCTATGGAATTTTTAATTAATCTGAAGCCTTTCTTATGTAATAATTGATTCACAATGTTCACAATTTTCTAAGCTTCAACGTTAAATATTTAGGTAATGGAATTTCAGGCTAGCACGTCAAAAAGCGACAAGTTAATAAAGGGACCTGTACAAGAGTTTTCCATTCTAATCGGTTACTCTTCATAAATTAAATGCCATCGGTATCGAAGCCTTTTGTATCGATAAATGCGCCTCGTATAACGAGCCTGTAACAAATCCGACGACGTGTGCCAACGTGTAAACACACTCCGCAACACTCGTAGCCACAATCCCTTCGCCCTCGCGCGCAGTGGGGCATCGCCGTCGGGATGATCGCACAATAAAACACTGGCATAATATTTCACCCGGCTGGTTGAACACCGCAAATACACTCTAGGACCACATGCCGACCTTATTTCGCGCGGGGTGAGAAGAGACGAGATGGGAAGGGATGAGAAAGGGAGAGACGCGTATGCCAGGGCGTTAGCGAGGGTGAGATCGGCGAGCGAGTCCCCGCGAGGTTTCATCGCGTGCTGCGGGGACACCCGCGGGCCTCACGTTCCCCTTCGCGGATTAGCCTCGCTACATTTCGTCCCTTCTGTCGATGCGTATGTCCCGTCATTATGCTTCTAACTCTCTGCAAACGCAAAACCAATGGCACCGCCACCCACAGCGGACGAATTTTTCGGAGTATCCGAAGAGATCGCTATTGTTTTCTCAAGCTATTAAGTATTGTGAGAAATTTACTTGGTTATTTCCTCGGTTATTTCATTATTTTTGCGATTAATTATTTTGATAGCTTATTTTTATTGAAATATTTATAATTTTCTAAAACTTTATCCTTACACTTAATTTTTCGCTGAATTTTTTTCGCTGAACTCTCCGGAACTGATGCTGACTAAATAAAATACATTCACCTGAATCTAATATAAGACTCATTTTTATTAATTAAAAGCACTAATTAATGTCAAGGAACCAAAATAGCATAACTTGCATAAAAAAGAATTAATATTAATAATAAGTATATTTTAATAAGAATAATTTAAATTTGCAAGCGTAATATAAAAAAAATTGAATTGTTTAATATTTTTGATAAAGATATGTATAACTGGGCCCAATAGATCCACACACTGGAGAATTAAGATAAAAAATACATATCCTTGCTCATTTTTAGACTTTTTGGTTGGACGGAGAAGTATACGCTTTACACATATTACATTAATATAATCAGGAATATATATATATATACATATAGTAACAGAAAAAATATATCTATATTGTATAACAACCTTGACTAAAAAATATCAGGCACCTTATTAATTATTATTTAAAGTTTCAGCTCAAAAATTTATGACATTTATTATAAATTATCCTTTGTGTCAAGATCCTTTTAAACTTAGGGCTGGTAACAAATAGCTAACAATGTAGTTAAAAGAATTTTAAATAAATTAAACAAATATAGGTGCCTAATATTTTTAGCCAGGGCTGTATAAATAATTTAATCGTTCGTAATATATTTTAGCTATTTTAAAATATTTAAAATTTGCTAAATTAAGAGACAAGCAAATAATATAATTGTTTAAAATTGTCCATTGAAGGGTGATTAATTTAATTGATTTTGAGATGTATCAAGAGTGTCTGCTTTTATAGAGAGCATACTAGTGCGGGCAACTAACACGATTTCGTATAACGTTAAAAGTATATTCTGTAGTACATTTAAACGTATATGCAGGGAAGGGAGAAAAGGCTGACTGCAGTCTGCGCGTCGTTTTCGCCGGAGGTCAGACGGCCGAAACGAGAATTGCTCGAATTTTGTTAAGTTTGGCAGCAATTACTTTTGATACCCGACACGCGGCCGTAATTGCGTTGGGCCAAGCAGAACGACGGGAGAGGGGTAATAATTCGCTAATATCAATTTCAAATTTCAATTAGTATCATCTCGACGTCCGCCTCTGCTCTTCTCCCTCCCTCCCCCTCCTCTTTCTCTCTCTCTCGATCTTTCTCTCTGTCCTTCTCTATTCGCGGACCCCACAGGAACACGCCATGATCTAAAATTCAATTTGTCCCTTCGTACCGGAGAGCCGCAAAGAGAGGAGGAGAGACATAGTGCAGCAGCAGGCGGATAAAGGGAGAAGCGAGAGATGAAGGGGAGACGTCATGATGGAGTGAGCGAGATAAACAGCCGCACAGAGATAACGGGAGGGGACTAACAGCAAGCGCGGGTGGCCGAGGAGGGGGGGAGGGGGGAGGTGGTCGTTGGTGATGAGGGGGACCGAAGGGGTATAGTTAGTGTACACCGGTTCTCTAAAGCCACTCGCGTGCACGCCGTTATATAACGAGAGAGAAACGGCGGGGCCCCTGTAGGCACGCGCATGCGCGACATGCCGACCCATTATAAATTGATAACTCCGCCGTTTATTAAGTTCCACGACCGATGCCTGCTTAGGCAAAGAGCCCTCTACGCGTCGCGCCGCTCTCTCGTTCGCGCTTTCTCTCTCTCTCTCTCTCTCTCTCTCTCTCTCTCTCTCTCTCATCCCGCGTGCACCAGCTCCTCTCTCGCCGATACATACATTATTTATTTACGCGAGTTTACAATCCCTCTAATGGGGATTGGCGTAATCGGCCACCCATCCGTTCCCCTCCGCATCCTCGCCCTCACCCAACTTCCCCGCACTCCCTTGTATAACCGTCCACCCCGCTGCAGCACGCCGCTGTCGCGCTCCCTCTTAATCATGTTTCACCCCGGTTTCGAAAATCCGCGCGTTGCACGGCGAAATCGGAAGTGGCTTCGATGCTTCGTTTTCCAAAGGCCAATACGCGCGATACCCCTGTATACAACAACGGGTCCAGAAAAATCTGACCGGATGAAGGGTTGGTCGTGTCATAAGGCGATTAGAGATATATGTATTATTTAATTTCACGAAAGTTGTCGAATTTTGTTTGTCGAATTTTTCGCAATCGTGACATGATAGAAATCTTATTTTCGACAATATAAATCACAAATTACTGATTTTTTCCTTCAAACGGTTATTAATATTTTATAATAAATTATTGAAGATACTCGTATAGAGCTCTATCCTTGATACACCATAAAAAGTGTTTTGTACTTATGATAATAATTGCATGGTAAAACAAAAGATTAGAACCTCCATTTTCATAGTTATTATACTCTAATTGATAATTATTTTTAGTGCCAACTAAATACAGCCTTGGTTAAAAATATTAGGCATCTTATTAACCATTATTTAAAGTTTTAGTTCAAAAATTGATTTATAACATTTATTATAAATTGTTCCGAGAATCTTTTAAATTTATGTATAATGTTGGTAACAAATAAGTAACAATGCAGGTAAAAGAATTCCAAATAAATTAAAAAAATGTATATTCATACTTATGTATTATTTTTACAGACCAAGGCTGTATTTCTTTTGGTATCCAGAACTGTAAATGTAATTATCAATATTATTAACATTATAGTATAACTATAAAAATGGAGCTTCTAACCATAATTATTTTATCATGCAATTGTAATCATAAATAAATACGAAACATTTTCCTCTTATTGTCAATTATGTAATTTATTAAAACGATAA
Source organism: Mycetomoellerius zeteki (assembly GCF_001594055.1). Lineage (NCBI taxonomy): Eukaryota > Metazoa > Arthropoda > Insecta > Hymenoptera > Formicidae > Mycetomoellerius > Mycetomoellerius zeteki. Next base: position 94,876 of record NW_017257819.1, read on the forward strand.
GCAAAAGATACCTATCTCAAAGTACATTTCCACCTTAAAAATATAATTTTTGCGACGTAAAAGCCCCTGCAATTGTGAATAAAAACTCGCTCGAATCTCCGATCGTAGCAATCTTTCTCTCTCTCTTTTTTTTTTTACCGCAGAAGAGATCATGAAATCAACTGACACTGACGTGTGGTTGCAGATTGGCGCGGTTCACGCCCACCAACCGAACAATAACCACCACCAGCACCATCAGCAGCAACAGCAGCAACAGCAACAACAGCCGTCGAGTCAACCGCAGGTGCCGGGTGCTGGCGCGGGAGGGGCCGGCGGGCCGGGGGGCGGCGTGGCCAGGGCCGGAGGCATGTTCTGCTACCACTGCCCCCCGGGCCTCCCAGCGCCGCGATTACCGCCATCCCTGGAGTATCCTTTCGCCCCGACTCACCCCTGTAAGTAAAAATTCGATTCCTCCCACTGCGCGTACACGATATATTTTTTTTACCTCCCTTTTTCGCCCCCTTGTCGACTTTCGATCGCGTCTCGATTGGCGAAAGGCGTGCCGTGGTAAATCGCTATAAAATGTTACGAGGAAATTTTTAGATTTATGCGTAGCTATTCTCGATGAAAAAAAAGGGAAAAGGAGGCAGTTTTGAACAATAATCTTTCGAACCTGTAAAACTTCTGAAAAACTTTACTAAAGAAATAGATAGTAAAGACGAAAGAAAATATTATATCTAGATGCTATCATTTGTTATAACAACGACATAACTCAAAAGTTGTAATTTTGAATTGCTTCCAGAAAAAGAACGGAATCATAAAAAAAGAAGAGAGAACATAGGCTTCAAAAGAACGTACACATTAGTTTCTCTATAATCAATTATTATACAAAAATTATATTTCAAAATTAATAGTATAATATTTTAATGATTCACAACACAATTGAAACTTATTTTCTGCAAAACTTTGCTCTTTGAGTTATATCATTGTTGTAGCAAATAAGCGATATACGTATACATAAATTACAGATTACATACAAATATAATCAATCTTTTTATTTTTTTAACTTTAATTTCAAATTAGTAAGTTCCTAAGATGTATATACATACGCATATATAATTATATCCTGAGAGAAATCTTACGAGATAATTTTGGCAAAAGAGACAATGATGTGAAGAAAGAAAAAATCTCCTGAAAAAGAAGAAAAACATGATGAAGAAAACAAGCGCAATCGAGAGACAGAAAGAGACACCGGGTATACAGCAGGGAA
>NW_017257819.1:96134-108498 GCF_001594055.1 Mycetomoellerius zeteki
TGAGGGGGACAGACTGATTGTACTGACACTTGCTCTAGCGGAACACATCGATGAAGTTACATTACCGACTAGACCGAGTTACGCAAAGTGGACGCTACAAACTGGACGGCCGCTAAACTTAATTTGCACTTCGAGCCAACTTCCAGTTAAACCGCGTCCCGCCGGCAGTCGAGCCGAGTCGCTATCCAGAACTTTGACGGCAGTTTGCCTATTCACTGATCGTTTTCCAAGTCGCGTCCCATTCCAGATGAATTTCAGCCTGGCGTGATCTGTCAAGCCGCGACAATCAGCCTGTTCTCCTAACGTATCCGGTTACGGCGATTTATCGTTATCGAATTAGGATCGCAAGATTTTATTTTGTGAATACTAGATTTTTCCGGAAAGAAAAATATTCATTTGATTTTGAAAATTTCCTATCCTTTTTCAATTACAACGAAAATAATATCAGCGGTTTTTAAAATGTACGGAACGATTTGTAATTTTGATTAAAATAGTGCTACATGTTATCAAAGATTTGGATTATTATAATGTAATATTAAGAGAGAGAAAAGATTTTTTATTTATTATTCTCTTCGACATTTGATAAAATTTGATAAAGACTACATTTACATGCTATCATCAATCGGATTTAATAATATTCGTAGTCATGGACGAATCCAAGAGGAGGGGTTTAACCCCCCTACAATTTTTTAATTTACTTTTTATATGTATATATGTGATGTATATGTACATGTATAATATCCCAAAAATTATTACTATTTATTCCGCCCTTCATTCAAATCGTCACGAATAAATCCAACAACGTGCGCGCGTGAGAAGTGTAGCTTCCCGTTGTTCTTTATATTCTCTTTAAAATACCTATTGAGGCTCATAAATGTGAGAAGCAGCGATCTTTGTCTCTGTCTCTGTTTCTCTTTCACACTCTGGTAGATGATCGAACAGGGAGTCGAGGTAGACGGGGGGAGGGGTCTAGGGGAATGGTGTCCTCAGGGACGTCCGGGCACCCTTCCAGCTCCCGATTGCTCCCCACGTCTGTCTGCCCCGGTCCCCGCTGGCTCTTTCTCTCTCTCTCTCTCTCTCTCTCTCTCTCTCTCTCTCTCTCTCTCTCTCGGCCTCCTCTACCCCCCGTTGGGATAAACAGATTAGGTAACTACGTGATAAGTCGGTAAGTGGGTTCCCTCGGCCCACGGTCCAGACCCACCGACATTCGCTCTAACATCTAACTACCTCGTTAGCGTCATTAGTAACGGTCGGGGTGTCATTAGATTTCGTTCTCTACGTGTAGTTTTTCCACGGGTCCACCACTGTCCCTCCCTTCTCTTGGGCTGCCTTTGGAACCTGCAGTTCGCAAGTGCAACGGATACGGACGATCATGGAGGATCGTGACGCGCGTTTGGAATAATTTTGAGTCGCTCGTCAGCACGTCTATGTATGTGAAAACGTTAAGTCAAAGATAGAGCAAGTAAAATCGCAGCTATTTTATATCAATTTGAGTCTAATTCGATCTTTTCTCGAAAACAAGGCTCTACACAAAGAATACTTTTTGTTTTTTGATTTATCATTTCATATTAAATTTCTTTTATATTTTAAATTAATTTATAAAAAATTTGATTTTATGTGCCGATATCCATGCCATAATATTATACAACAGATTTAAACAAATCAAAAGGTAAAAGCCGTACGCATAAAAGAACAAAATCCAATTTCAGGCAATGATTTCTACATTAAAAATATATTAAATCCTATTCAGAAAAGATACGCGATGCTACTTCTCGTAAGAAACACGCGTGAATGAATGATGTTCCATGCTTTCCATGCGCGAAAAATTGATCGTCTCCCTTCGCGTTTTCTGCAGGCAAACAAACGTCAACAAAACGACAAAGTGTGTCGCGAAAAGGAGATGCACGTGAATCCCAAGCGCAAAAGTCGCCAGGTCTTCTTCCCTCTCTCTCTCTCTCTTTCTCTCTCTTCCGTACCCGGGATGCTACTAATAAATTGGATCAGACCGACTCCCGATGAGTTGTACGAGTTGTCTGGATCCGGGCTTTACTTCGGACCGACTCTAATCTAAGATCTTGAGTGGATTTCAGTTTGGGGCATCGGCAAATTTATTTAGCCGCCGCGGTCGACGCCCGATTCACTTCTCTATCTTCGTTTTACTCTGCAGCCACAGCAACAATGACAGTCGTTGCTTGTCGATATGACAAGAATAGGGATCAAGAATTTTTACGGTGTATTTTATCATGGTGTATTTCGCAGGATCACTGTACAGCTTCGTGGTTCATTAATTTGACTTTAGGCATGAAATTTCTCTTCTATCTTCTAAAATTGAATAATGTTTAAAAGATTCGACATGTGCGCAAAATGTGCCGATAAATTGATGGGCTCCCACAAAGCTTTCCCACAAAACCTGAATAAATCCGTTAAAAAAAATCTGGATTACGGATCAAATCGTTCTCTGCCATATAGTGATCAATTTTATTCTGACAAAAATCGAATGGGAAATATAAGATTGAGTAACACATGCAAAGGATGTTTCTGTTAGGAGCAATTTGTAAAATTTTGTAAGTAATAAGTAAAACAATAATTGCTTTGTACTTTAAATAGTATTTCTTTCTTCGTTTTTATCATTCCTACAGTACATTTTATTCGAAAGAAATCCTTAGGATGTTCTTAAACCTTTCAGGGATGTTCTGTGGACGTCTTTAGAACGTCTTTGGGGCATCCATTGAAGGTATGAGTTATATTTGCTGTATGGATTATTAATTATTAATATTATTAAAAAATACGTGTAACACATACTGTTGGAAAATTTGTGTCGAATATAACACATTTTACATGTCCCAAATGGTCCACTCCAATTTTTGTGTTATTTAATATAAAATAAATACCTATGTTAGAAAACAACACAAATATTACGTAAAAGAATGATCAAGGAAAAGATAATGCTGACACAGTTTATAAACAACCTGTAGGAGTATATTTTTTTAGTATAACTAACATTTATGACATGTTAAATTAATACGTATTTCATTTATTCATCTTAGAATTTACGTTTTAAAATACATTATTTTTCATTCATAAATTGTGTCATTTTGACATTAAAAAATGTTGAATATCAATTTAATACAAAAATTTAAATGACATAATCACGTTATGTTAAATTAACACTCGAATATGTTAAAAAATTCAACACAAACAGTTAACAGAAACGTGAGTTTCCAACACAAATATATAATGTTCTTTATCATGTATTATGAAGTAAATAGTAAAATTTTCCACAAGAATAAAAAAATTCAGAATTTTTTTCTTTTTCTTTTTAAATCCTATGATTCTCAAAATATTACATAATCAAAATTTAAAACTTTGTTCTTATATCAATTTCTATATTCGGAGAAAAATTACCATATTTATATACATAATAAACGGTTTGAAGATAAAAATTTTTTGTTACATGAAAATTTAACATTTTAGAATTGTTTGGTTTTTGCGAAAAACCGTTCAATTATATTATCGGATGAAAAGATATATATAATCGCTTATACATAGTCGCTTCTTAGTTGGATCTACAGTAATTTTCCGGATGGCTATGCGAAAAACAATCACAATATCATTCGGGTATCTATTAAACTAAATCCGTATCGGTACGATAATCGTGCAGGCGGGAGCACGAACGGAAACAAAGTTTTAAGTGCATCCACAAGTCCGCAACGTCGTTAAACGCCCTGATAAAATACCGGCGGTCCGGAAAGCTCGAATCGTTTATTTTCGCGTGGGTTGGTTTAGAGCGAAAATCCTCGCGGATTCTCATTGATATTAATTTTGCAAACGATACGGGAGATCGCAGCGACCGTAGCGTATAATTGCACGTCCGTGACAGTTATGAAAGTTCAGCGGCATCGAGGCGAAGTATCCCGATGCGCGCCTGTGGATGCAACCATGTGGCTGCATCGTTGATGGTGCAACACCATCAAGCGTTCGTTAACTCTATCTCGCTTACCTTCCCTTCCTCCCTTTCTCTCTCTTTCTGTCGCCGTTATTATCCTCTGTGTCGAGAGGATGAAAGGGAGAGAAAGAGCGAAAGAGAAAGAGAGGCAGGATAAAGGGAAGAGAGTAAAAGAGAGGAAGAAGAGGAGACATTGTGCGCGGGTGAAAGAGAGACGGCCGGACGGCGGAGAGAGAGTGGCATGAATTTTTATGAGCTTAGGAAATTAATTTGTGTTTTTCGCTAAGCCCCGGCTTAGCGCCGCGGTAATTAATTGCGCTGATTGCTCTGCATCATTGATGAGCGGTTCCGGCCGCTTCGTAACGTCTGCTCCCACTTCGCGTCTCGTTGTATGCACGCGTATCCGACCAATGCCTTTATATCGGCGCTTCACTTTTCGATCCTTCGTGTGCGCGCGCGATCACAGTTAACCACGTTTTACTCAATATTTTTAATTAACATGCTCTGTCTGCTCGTATAATTGCAGTGGCGAAATAAAATGTGCATACTGCGATCGTACCGAAATACAACAGAAAAACAATATAACTATACATTAATAATCAGTTTCTGTTCTGAAATATTGAATCGAGTATCAATGACAATACTTATAAACTTTTTTGCTGAAGTATTTAAATATATTGAGGGACCTTATTTTATTTTTTGTGTAATTTTTTATTTTCTAGTTACATTTAAAATAATGATGCAGTAAACAATAATTTATTAATTTAAGTTTAATATAAAATACATTTGAAATGATTAAGACAGTTTACAAAATGAGAAAAATTGTTTAAATGAAAATAGATGTGACTATCTGAATATGATGGTAAGGTAAGCCGCCCTATATATTTTTAACCTGGATTTTCAGGTTTACTTGGAACTTCCCATTCTTGAATTCGTAGAAAATTATATTATTAATTCCAAAAGATAGAAAGTCATAATAAAGAAGATATATTTCTCGATACGAAGAAGTTAATTATTACACTTGCTAAATTAAATTCAATTAAATCGAATTAAGTAAACGAATATAAGTGAGCACGCATCTATGTTTACTACTCTTATTTTATATAAAATCTGATACAACTTATTTACACTGATAAGCACTAATTTAAGCTACCGTGAAAAAGCGAGGAATTATGTTGATCATTTTATTTTGCAATAACGCTTGCCGTATAAATTTGAAAATTCCGCGAGATTGTCAGTAACTCACAAGTTTCTTGAAGTTTCCGAGTTTCGCAAACCCTAGTCAAGCACAGGCAAATATGCGGAGTACCGAACTAAGTTCTCTTGGAACTTCGCAAATTCGAATCTATCAAGAATTAAAAGGTGAAACTTTGTCGAACTCGTCCCTTTAAAAGAAAAATATTTTCTTTACATTGACACAACATATATTATCAATATTAATTACAAAAACGTATTATATAATTAAATTAATAAAAATTAATTCGACATATTTTTTTATATTCAATTGAATGTTAATACCTATTATTATTATTATTATAGTATTATTATAGTATTATATCATTTATTTATTATCATTCGATTCGTTATTTATTATGACTTGTGTTATCGACAATAGTTCTTTGCGTTTAGAGTTTTACAAAATAAAATTTGCGCGAATTATCATTATATTAAGAATTACTGCGATATTCTAAAAATTTAACAATTCCTCCCGGATTGCTCGTTACAGATACTAGTTACTCCGCCTATCACCCAGCGCTGCACGGAGTTGGCGAGGATTCCTTCGTGCGGAGGAAGCAGCGTCGAAACAGGACAACTTTCACCCTTCAGCAACTGGAGGAACTCGAGTCCGCCTTTGCGCAAACTCATTACCCGGACGTCTTTACGAGGGAAGATCTGGCCATGAAAATTAATCTCACGGAGGCTAGAGTGCAGGTGAGTGTAACAATAACACTCGCGGAGATCTTTCTTTTCATCATTGAATTTTTCAATCCTAATCCATTTGTCCTCATAACTACATTTCTTAATAATAAATAAGATAAATATAAGGACTACTAGTGTTCCAAATTAAAAGAAAAGTAAAAACCGGTAATGGAAGCCAGAACGTTAATTAGTACGCAAATCTTTTTATATAATAATTTAATAATTGATTATATCAGTCTCAAAAAAACAATGTTCAAAATTCGTGTATATTTTGGATTGTAACTTAAATCGTTATCAACGGAAAGAATTAATATAAAGATAGCGCAATTGGTATATCCCTTAAGTTTCGCAATCCTACAACCTGATTAGACTTTTTTTCAGATTATGACATTTCAAGTATACTAAAAAGTAGCCGTGTGTGTTGCTGAATTATTATTAACATAATTATTTACTTTTTGTTCACTTTTATTTTGTCAGTTCTCGTAAAGTATCTTGCCGCATATAACATAATAATGTCCGTAATCCGATTAAATTACAAAAAAGCTCCATTAGAATAAGGAAGATGAACAAATTCATGGCAGAAGCACTGTGTACATTATATTTAAGGATATATTAAAACAGGTTACTTAAAAGTATGCTAATCACGTTGTATAATCACGTTTATTCGATAACATGAAAGCACGTGCATTAAAACTTCACAGAATGTTCGCATGCTCACGTCCGAGCATTGGCAGCAGCGAGCTTAATCTTTTAATGCGTCTCAGCGCATTGAGATTGGATTCCGCGTTTTAATGCGATGAGAAAATTACGCGCGGCAACCCGATAATTTTTTGTCTGCCTTCGTAGCGTTAAGTAGAGAAATTCCGAGAACATTTTTCGCGCTGCATGTTTTTGCTGTAATATTTCATGGAACACACAATAGAATGTATTACCCGCCTACGTATCCATTAGTATCCAAATGATTATATCGCGAAAAAAATATGCGTAACCGAATTTCTGCAATCCAAAGCGGAATTTCGACAATTTTTTTTTTAATCGATTTTTGTCCTTTGCCACTCCCGGATTTAAAAAAATTGCCATATTTATAATTTATCATACGAAAAATAACGCGCCATATATTTTATGTATGATGTATGTATACATGATGTATACGCGACATAGATGCGGGAACGCGCGAAATTTAGTCAGGATGAAAATATATATTTTAGATTCAATAACTGCAGATTTGAAAATTGAAAAGAAAATCTGTAAAAGACCGTAACTATGATCGATTGTCTGCGGCCGTACGGTGTTGCCGCAAGAGCGAAAGCGTATGTATACCAGAGGGGCGAATCGGGAGGGCGGGGGTGGGGGCGGAGGCCCCTGCAGGACCCCCAAGAGGCGCGCTGACACCCTCGACCTGACGTAATCTTCTGACAGAGTAAGCCGGTAATCTCCGGGATTACTTTGTACTCCTGCAGGCTACGTCCTCACGGCCATATTTACTCACGCCGTTGTAATTCGTGCTGAGAATCCCTGCAGCGTAACAACGATTCCAGCCTAAAATCCTGTCGGAACATCTGCAGAGGATATCTGATTACCAATGGCGGCTTTTGATTTCTCGGCAGACGTCAACCTGCATCTCCGTTGAATTTCAAATGATACGTTTTGACAGCGCCTTTCGCAATTTCCTCGATAATCACACGGAAAAAAACGATTTTACCGAAATATCTATTTAGGTAAATATATCTAATTTGAGTATAGAAATAGATGTGAAAATATTTTTTGTTGAATCATCAAAATAATTAAGAAATTGAAGCATAATGAGCAATGCTGCAAAAAGTTCTGACATTCTAGTAACCAACTTGAGCGTTCTATATAATTGTTTTGATAATCTAACAATTATAGCATTATTAAATCAATTTACTACTATGATTATTACACGCAATATTTTTTAAAATAATTAATTATTATTTATTATATTTTTTAGTACTTGATAAATTGTTTAATAATAGTGTATTATGATGTCAACAATACAAGTTTCCTGGAAAAAGAAGAAAACGTCTATCATTCATAGATACATGAAACTCAGGTAGAACTCGTAAAATTATTGTTGAAGATTATTCAATACAACATTTAACATAAAAAATTCTATTTATAACTTACGAGTACATGATCCTTTGTTTTTCGTTTTATTTAAAGGTATTTTATTCCATTGAAGAAATCGCTAATCCCGACTTTTTTTAATTTATCAATCATTCTGACCATTCCTTCAGCAATCTGTAAACATCTGAAAAGTGTACATAAAAATGATAATACTAAATAGTTTATATTTAATTCTGTCGTGATCTACTATATAAGTATGACATATTATAATTTAATTGATATAAAATGAACAAAATTTTGTTTATTTTATTCATTTTGTGTCTTAGTAAAAAAAATTTATTATAAAATTTATAAAAAAAAATAATCAGTATTTTTATTTTTTAAATAATTATTAGTAAAATATAGCTCGTGCCCCGACAAATCCAAATAAATCTCGGCGCTTCGCCCGGCCTCTCATCATTAATATCCTGACTCACGAAGGATCCTCGATCACACAAAGTCTAAGAGGCAGCCTGGCGTGCATTGTGCGGATTTACAAGGAGGCTGCAATCTTTACGAGAGAGAGAGAGAGAGATACGACAGTGTACACATGACGATGAAAGAGACAGAGGGGTGACGCGAGGCGGCGAAGAACAGAGGGGGCGAGGCGGTTGGTCTGACTGTGACGCAATTACGGCGCAGACTCATTGTTTCATTAGCGAAGACAAAGAGAATCTGGAATAATGGACAAATAGGCGCGTTTATGTAGCGCCCGTCCTCTTCTCCAGGCTCCAATTAGAACCTCCTAGAGGGGTGGGACGGGCGGGAGGGAGTTGAAGGAGGGTCGGTTGTATCGCCAAGGCACGTACCGTACGACGTCCTCACGTCGGCGCGAGCGGGCGTATATTTTCTCGCACACAACGCTTGTACGTACGCTCGTATAACGCTTACACACGGATATGCGTGCGTGTGCGAGGCCGACAATTACCGGCGTGCGTGAATTAGACGCGTCGCGCCGCATCAAACGCCACTCGCACCTGCGCTCGTGCGACGCGCTCTGGACGTGCATGGACACTGGACACCGCGATTACGTTGACTCTCTTCTATTTTCGGTGATTGGATTTCGCGGAGCTCTTCTCTTCTCTTCACGTAGTTGTCCGCGCTCCTTTGGAGTTGTAAAATGAAGAAAAATTTTCACGGTACCATGAACTTCGAGAAAAGTAGCTCTCGTCAGTATGAAATATTAGTATCTCTATCTCCGCGACAGTTTTGATAAAAAATATTTGAATCCACAAATTGAGTTGGAAATTGAGAAACGAGCGGAAAATTTCTATAAACGTGGATTTATTGAAAGTGGACATTTTTCAATTTACGGGCTGTTGGAAAAAACAGCTTTTCGTGAATTAATCAGTAGTTATCGTTGTCACGCAGCGTTTTAAAAAGCATGTCGCACGTGATACGTGCGATCAGTAATCCCGCGACAAAGAGCGACACATTCGTTTAACAAGGGGGTGCAGCCGATTAAAAACGTTTTACGCCCATTATCAACGAATTTCAGATTAAATTTGTATTGGAAAAAAAAGTGGAGAGGAGAGAGATGTATCGCGCAAGGGTGCAAAGGAAAACGGCGATGGTGGTCCCTATACGAAACCGTGGCTTTGTTCCCAGCTATTACTCGTCCTCCGTCGCCCCCTCCTGTAACCCTTAGGATATTATTATATCTCCCCGTCTATCGCCCCTCCTCCATCCTCTCGCGATGTTCGAGGTGGCGGTAGAGAGAGTCGTACCCATCGTATTTATTTTATTAAACCATTTCCCGTGCTTCCTCCTGCGAAAGTTCCGCGCTCGAATGTAAGATAATCATTTTTCAGACCCATTACACACACACATACAGAATAGGATATACCAATTCTATTAATTCCAGCTCTTTTTATTAAGGATTTTTTGTGAAATTTTTTTTGTGGAGTCTGTTCTTTTTTCACAATTTAATACAACCTTGGCCATAAATATAAGACACAAATTAACGTAAACGTTTTATAACAAAAATATAAATTAAAAAACAGTTTTATTGAAAAAGAAATTTATTTTTATAATATAACTATTTTAATATTTTGTTAATCTTTTTTACCTTTTATTATCGTCTATTCCAAGAAAATGTAATAAATTGAGGGTGCTTTATAGTTGAGTATATATATATATTTGCGTACAATATTTTCTTTTCAAAACTTTTTTCCTCAAAAATCAGGCAAATCCGATGAAATTTATGCTAATACATTTTTCAATACAATATCACTAAAAAGTGATATAGCACTATTATAAATGATGCATCGAATGTTTTCTATGATTTTTTCTGATCAACTACTTCACATTCTACAAACAAATAGCTCCGATTACGTTTTACAGGGTGCTTGAAATGATAATGAAATCTTGTAAAAAAACTTTCTCGGATTTTCTAGATATTTCTATTTAAAACTCCAGCTCAAATTAGAGAATTTTTTAATGTAATTTTGAAATCAATTGGAACGCAACACGCAAGTAAACTATACATTGTAAATTAATAGAAGACAGGAATTTTTTCACGAAATTGTCTATCCTTTTTTACAATTACAGAGCTGCTAAACTTATAAGATAGGTATAGAGAAAACTTACTGCAGTATCAGTAGATTATTCTCTTATGCTATACTCATTGCCAGAAAAAAAGATATAACGACAGCATAAAGGAGACAACTATACAAGTTTTATATGTACAATTAATACATAGTTGAATAAACATTTTTATAGTTATTTTACGAGTCTAAAATAGTTTATTCAAGTATGTACATTACTTCTACATATAAAACTTATGTAATTGTCACCTTTATATATAGTTGTCATCGCTATATTTTTTTTAAGTGTGTGTGTGTGTGTGTGTGTGTGTGTATGTATTGTTTTATCACCCCGATCTTTTTATAAAAATTCGTGAGACTTATGAGAATGTACGTAAATATATGCACTTGTGTGCCATATTTATTGCTAATGAGATTATCATTTTGTATATTATTAAGAAAAAATGATAAAAGAAACAATGTTTTCAGAAAGAGATAGAATTTAAATTAAAGTAAAATTTCAAAAATTTCCGATAAAATTGCATGAAAATTCTTGATTTTCAAAGGTAAAAGAGAAATCCCTGAAAATTCCACGTTTCCTGAGTTTTCCTAGGTTTCCCTAGATAGTAAACATCCTGAGTTTTACTATTAGTTGGCGTGCATGTGCACCGAGTGAGGATTCCGCACGAGAACCCGGTTATTGTACATCCATTGTCGAGACAAAAGTCAACGGTGGAGAACCGCTGGGTGTAATAAAGTCTATTTCAGCCGGTATTATGTCAAGTTAGCCTCGTTAGCGGAACTCGAGCTTTTTAAAAAACACTCGGTCGCCGTGGTTGCTGTCGGCTCGTTGAACATGCACGGCGGAAAGTGCCCCCCCCGGCCTCCCAACCATCCCCGTCCCAGCATCCGCCAACCAGCCTGCCGCACCCTCGTGCTTTTCTCTGCCTCAGAATGCCACCTCCTCCCTCCCCCCTCCCTACCCGCACATGCAATTATTCTAGCACATTTGCGGACATTGCGGAGTGCTGTAGATACGACCGCGTCCTTCTCATTTTTCTCCTATCCATCCACCTCTCCCACCGTTTCTACGACTTTCGCGAGACTTAACCCTTCTCGTCCGCGCGCGTGCAGTATATAGTCAGATGACTGAGATGTCGAGAATATTGAATCAGAGAATTATGCAAACTTCCGCGAAGTTGGCTTTTGAGAAGTTTAACTTTCCTGGATGCACGTATATCGCTATATGATATTTATTCATATTTAGCATAATCCAAAAATTGTATTATAAAAAAGACATAAAACATTAAAGGCACGAAATAAAAACGTGGAACAAAAATTGTTAGGAGATACTAAGTGTTAACACAGATATTTAAAAACATTTTTATAACATTTACGTATCAATTAACAATGAGTTAGAAATCAACGAATTAAATATCAGCAGTATATATATTTTTTTTCACGCAAGAAGAATTCCTCGATCCATTAAAAAAAATTTAATTCCGTAACTTTACTTATAAAACAGTAACTTCTGTATCAAAATTACGCTTCCTATTATTGATTTTCCGAAGCTTAAGTAACGCTTAATCTATGCTAACCGCGACGAATCGTAATTTGCAGGTGTGGTTCCAAAATCGGCGGGCGAAATGGCGTAAGAGCGAACGACTGAAGGAGGAGCAACGCAAACGCGAGGGTGGAAACAGCGGTGGTGGCAGTAGCGGCGGCGGTGGTAACGTGGAATCCTCCGCTTTGGCCGCACCAACGTCTTCATCGGCGGGCCCAAGTCCCACGGGAAATGACCCGGAGGGAACTACGACGAGCAGCAGCGCCGCCGACACGGAGGATGCCG
>NW_017257819.1:108635-113925 GCF_001594055.1 Mycetomoellerius zeteki
CCGCCGCCATCGAGCACCGTGGGGGGCCTCGGACCACCCGCTGAGAGGTGAGCTCTTAGCTTCGTTTGTATTTACGTCTTTAGGAAATATCTTCCTCCTTCCTGAGTTTTCCTCCCTCTGTGCTCCCCCCGTCTGGGTTCCACCCAACCCCTTATAAACTCTCGGACGATTTCAACGAGTAAGTGGGTGCAAGCGCCGCTGAACACCGCCGGCCGGATGCTCGATACGCGCCATTAAACCACTCTTCGTGACGGCATCGCTGGCCCCGACGCCCGCCGGTTAAGCCGCGCTTCTTCTCTCGGTTACTCTCCCCTTTCCCCCCTCCATCACCTCTTCCGCGCGTCGTCGTCATAGCCACTCGTATAATCGCGATAATCATCGCCTCGTTAAACTGCAGCTTCCACAGGAGCCAGCAAGGGTGGCGGGGGCGACAAAGCGATGCGCATCGCTTTTCGCTCATGGACTTTTGTCTCGTGAAACTAAATGGCGTCTTGCCGTTTACGACTCGCATGTTGACAGAAAGAAGCGTCGACGTGACGCTGCTAAAGAGTTCGCGAAGGATAAAAAGGCTAAACAACCGGCGACAATTTCTCGCGGAGATTTCATACATATAGTTACGAACAAGTATTATAGATTAAAACGTTTAGAAATTATTGATTTTTACGATTATGCAAATTGTTAGTCACGTTAGTACAGATTTGACTAAAAGTATAAAGCACCCCCACAAATTGACGTTTTATATCTGAACGAAAAAAGAAATTAAAGAACAGTTTTGAAAAATAATATTTACTTTTATAATAACTTTATAATATTTTGTCAGTTTTCCTTTGAATTTTATTAGCACTTTTTCCAAGAAAATGCAATAAATTGAGAGTGCTTTATACTTATGGCCGAGACTGTATACATATAATGTTGCGCGTTTTTGAAGGATATAATCATTATATATTTCTTTCATCTGTGGATTTTTGCATAATTTAATACACATTTTAATAAATAATAATTTAAATAAATAACTTTTCATAATAAAATGTATTTTGATACTTTTCTTCTTATATTCTACAAAAATACTTGTTTATGTAAATACCTATTTACATTATCAATGTTTGAGATATCATAAAAGAGAGTTCAACGTATGTGTGCGTGGAAAATCTAGAAAAATATTTGTACCGCATAAAATATTTCTACGAGAGACGCGTTTCATCGGCCGTGTGTATATAAGGGGAACCGGAGTACGTCCGAAGAATCGGAAAGGGGCGATTTATCCCGCTCGCGATCCTCTCTTTCCGCGGGGACGGAGCACATTCGTTTATAATCCCCGAGACGACGACAGTGGGGCTCTCTGCGGATCGACGTGGAGGTCGGGAACAAAAAAATGCCGAAAAACACGCGTGGCAGACACGCGTGGTAGACGTAATGCTCGCGAGAGGAGGGCATGCGTTAGATGTCGACAAGACGACGGAGAGGTAGCGGGGGTGGCTCGGGGGCGGTCGAGGGGGTCAAGGAGGGGAGGGAGGGGACGGTGGGCCTGGTACCAGGGTCGAGGGAAAAGGTAAAGAAGAAACGGCAGGAAGATACTCCTTCGCCGTCCCCGCAGTTGTAATTTATTTAAAACCGCTCGCCGTAAATATATCCCTATCATTTATTCAGAGGAACGGCGAAGCTCCTGCCGGGGGTCGCGGATGGAGAGGAGAGGTGGATGGGGAGAAAGAGGAGGAGAGGGAGAGGGTGTAAGCTCTGCGTTCCTTCTTACCTTAGCTCTACCTAGCCACCGTAAGAGCGACTTCGTGCTGTATAGGGGCGGATCCACGTAGCAAAGACATTGTGTCTCGTCGCTAGATCGCTCTTTTGTCTCGCAATTCTCTTGGAAGGTTGCGTAAGAATTGATTATGCGTCGCTCTTGTTAGCACAATGAAAAGCAGGTACTTTGTCTTGGAAATTGCGCCCTATGTTCTACTTCGACTAATAAAACGCAAGTTTCCGCATCGAGAGATCAACTCATTATCTGCTAAAATGATAGAGGAACTATAAATGTAGTCACACTACGATTGCGCGATTGTGATTAGCGATTGGCGAGCACTTTTCATCCAGTCACCGATTGCTTTGCTCTAACTGGTTGTAAAGTAATCATCAATCACCAATCACAATCACACAATCGGTATAGCGTGATTGTTATACGATTTAAAACAGTTTGCCACTTGAGCAGAATAACAGATCATAATAACGTCAAGATAACGTTATAATGAATCGTGACTGATAAGATTATTAAAAGTGACTTTTAATAATCATTTTAAAGCCTTTTTTACGCCATTTTGATGTTATGACGATTTTTTGTTTTTTTTTTGATACCTAAGGGTTGAAATGTGTATTTAAAAAATTGTTAATCGCAGTGTGTATTAACAATATCATATCTAATAATATATGCAGCTCAGAATCGTTTCCTGTCACTTTTATTACTCGTTTTAACTCCACGCTATATTCACTACCGGTGGAGCTGAGAGCGTTTAATGTTATTGAATTTTAAATAAAGATTTTAATGGAGTCTTATTACGCGGGAAACGCGACCTCGTCTAGGTAATATCGTAGTTATCGACGTCATTACTTATCTAGAAGCGATTATAGGATAAAAAACTAGATATACCTAAGTAAAATGGAACACATAAATATCAAATAAAATAACTAAAGTGATCACACGTGTATATTCGACTGACTAACAGGCTGAAAATTTGTACGGATAAAAAAGGCAGACAAAAGTAAAAGATACGAGATAGAAAAAAATATTTCGAATTACGCGAGGTACTAACTTTATTTTTTACTTTTTATTTTTTTAGAAGAGTAAAAGAGAAAGAGAAAATTTTAAAAAATGTGCAATATATAGTAAATACAAAAGTATTCGTATATAAGAAAGATTTTTATTTAAGAAACCTTATTTGTAGAAAATGAACATTAATTAGCAATTTATTAACAATAAGTATGTGTTTTCTAATATAAACAAAAAACCTTCGCGGAAATAACTATTATTTATTATGATCTTAGAAGACAAACTTTTCAACAAATACTTTTTGTGCGTCCAAATAATACAATTTTTCATTTTTACTTATTATTAAGGTAGTATATATATATATATATATTTCTATTATTGCATATCATTTTAGATAAAATAACTTTGAGAAATATATAATCTGTTTTATATTTTTTGTTAATAAAGTGCTAATTAATGTTTACTTACTAAAAATAAAGCTTTTAAAAGAGACGTCCACCTGTACGAATACTTTTAGTATTCACTTACTGTATGTATAATAATTTGTTTTTGCATTAATCGAATGATAACATTTAAAATGCGAACAAGTAATTAATTAAGTTAAGGTTCAATTTTATAAAGGAGGATACGGTTGACACAACATTAATTATCTAAATAGTCATCTTTGCGAGATAATCTGCGTCATTCCAGCCGTCACCCTTCCGTACACCGTAACTCGACATCGTAACTCAGTACCTAGCAAACGCGTCGATAAGATAGGGTGGATGTACTAAGTCGCGCTTCGTCCATCACGCGAGCAATACCGGTGTGCACGTAGGTATTTGCATGTGTGTGCACGGCAAGTAAACGAGCGCGCACGTAGAGCAAGGCGCACGGTAGACTACGCGGCTAATTGCCGCTAATTATCGCGCTTACCGCGGTTCGGCTCTTCCTCTCGCCGCCACCACCGTCGCCGTCTCCGTCGCCCTCCGCGCGTCGCCGCGGTTTGCCACCCCTTCCCGCCCTTTTCTCCCTTAAGCCCGATACAACCCTCCCCCTCCCCCGGGCAACCACCTGAAATCCGTTACTCTGGCCTGCCGACGAACTGCGTCTTTCCTACCCGCGCCGCCCACCCCACTAACGACCTAAATGCCGTGGGCTGTCTGCCCTAACTCCTACCCACCCCCCACGCGTCCCTCTACCATCCTTTCCTCCTTCTCTCGCTCCCGATCTCAGGCTCCGACTCGAGCACCGACTCGAGCTCGTTACATTAATTAAACAATATTTGCGATTAATATTTGAGATAATCATCAGCGCCTCAAAGCAGCCTCCGCTCCTCTCGGAGGATGCGGAACATCACGCGTGCTAATCGGATTAGCGCTTGTGAGGCTGCGGCTCCTTCTCTCTCTCTATCTATCTATCTTTCTCCCTCTCTACTCCATCCGTTCTCGGTTTCCGTCTTTCTCTTGCACTTCATCCGCGTCTGCTTGTCTGTCTCTCGCTTTCGCTACACTGCACTGATATGCCGGTAGTTGGAATCGCGCGAAATTGCGACGTCCTTTTGGTGATAATCGTGCCAGTGCTTGAAATAGCGTTAATTCGCGGACGAGTTAAGGATCGTTTCCGGCGTGACGATTGAGATGTTTCTATGTCTACGCGTATCAGTGCGCGTCAATTGTGCTATTGCCGTTGGTTTAAGAAGTTACGAATTAAAAAAGAGAATTAATTTTTCTTATCATCTTATTATCTTATCTATATTGATAGTTTCTTATTATTTTTTTAAACAAAAACTATATCGTACTTTAGAAGCGGATATGAGACGGCTTTGTCCCATCCTAAAAATTTCAATACTAGGTATACGTATTTTTTAACAAAATAAAAAAATTATGAAAACATTTTTTCATAGATTTTCCTACATTGTATCTTGAATGTAATACATACAAAAAAGATTAGTAGCGATTTAGAACCTGGATAAAAAATTATTTCAATAAGAAATAGGTGTTTTTAAAAAAAATAATTAAGATAAAATGAGAAAATTTTCATTTAAACTATAAAATTGTTTTATATATACATATATATATATATGTAACATTTATTTTTATACAGAAAACGTATTCCAGTAATTTTTTATAGAAACTGTATATCTGATACGTCCTTAATAAACTCTTATGTGGGAATTTATCGAACCATTGCGCTCTACATTTTTACACTAAAAGAATTCCCTACATCTATATGTATAAGATTATTAAGACTTTTGATGGTAAAAGGAGAACATAGCAACACTTCAATGCAGCAAGAAGTAATTTCTATCCCCTTGTTAGTTTCACCCAGACAGCGATCCTAATATTAAATAGGAGAGAAACGCATTCTACTCTAATATAATTTTAAATAAAAAAATTAAATTTATATTATACTTTGTCACATTTTTTCTATTTACGTTCTCAATTCTATTTTTTTCCTCTCGTTAAACTTGCAGTACCACGGGGATAGGCGCAGGCTTCAGGCCGGTGGAACCGCCAACGTCCCTTTTCTTCTCGCCTCATCTGGCCGCCC